>NC_086452.1:122764430-123064430 GCF_028390025.1 Pseudophryne corroboree
TCTCCAAATGCTAAAAACCTCATGTAGGTACAAACATAAAGAAAATCATGGATTTGTCTTGTATTGCCTCCCCCTTCCCTCCCATACCATTGAGGAACTTGATGTCCTCAAATACACAAGTATCTAGTCACATGATCACACAAAATATATTATATTCAGGTGCTGCTTTAGGCCAGATTTATCAATGGAATGTGCTTCTATTATATTTATAGAACACACAGCGTTATGTAAACTGTATTTATATAAGTTTCTAACTATCCTATAACATATTCTTTTTTACAAAAATCTGCCATCACTGCTTTTCTGTAAAGGTCATCGCAGTTTTTCAAGTTTACTCTCGGGGAGGTAGACAAGAGTGGGATGCCTGCTGAATTCAGACTTTTTTTTAAAGGGGCAATCACTTGCAGGGCACAACCATGCCTTGTAAGTGATTGTCCTTTTAAAAAATGTCTGTGCTCACCAAGAATCATGCACAGCCGCTGAATTCGGATGTTACTACATCCGACCCTTCATCGAACCTGCAGCATATTTACCAACAATTCCCATCCAGCTATTGCTCAGTCCCATCATTTACTTCTTCACTGGACAATTCTTTGAAAGAATATAATCTCACATACTTTATATTGGTTTGCAATGAATTTATTAGGTAATCATCTCAGGAATAGAAGAGTGAATGCAGATTTTGATTATAATGTAATACAGAGAGATAATAAATGTAAATTTCCTTGACACTGAAAAAAAGATTTCTTGGCAATTATTGATTTCATTAGAAGTTGACGAATTTCATTGTTGACAGTCGGTGAATCTGTAAAAGATAAAATTATTATTAAACTGAGTACTCAATGAGATAATACTCAATAATCAAGTATTGTGGGAGCTTTGTAAACTGGTGTGAGCCAAAGAAGTAATTTGGTCCTGTTGTCACAAAGCGGGCAGCTTCTATAACCACATTTCTGACATTGTTGAAAGGCTGAATGACAGATTTGGCTCTGTGGCTTTAATTGTATATAAAGGAAAATATGTTAGATGTATGAACAAGCATGAGAATCAAAAGACCTCTAAAATGGGAGACATTCGATATGTCGGCAGTTGGGATCCTGGCGCTCAGCATACCGGCGCCGGGATTCCGTCAGCCAGCATACTGACAACTATTCTCCCCCTTGTGGCGTCCACGACAACCCTGGAGAGAGAATAAATAGCGTGATGCGCGTAACACGCCACCATGCCCACAAGGGGTTCTTTTGCGCTCGCCATGCTGCCGGCATTCCGGCGGTTGGGATCCCAGTGCTAGTATGCTGGGCGCTGGGATCCCGAGCTTCGTTAAAACGTAGTACACCCCTCTGAAATTGCAAGGTTTTAAGCCTCTATTTTATCAGAGCGCTAACATCGTATAATGCTTTATTTAAAATCCATTAACAAGCAAATCTAAAACAGGACACACTGGAGCGATAACCCATTGCAACAAATCGGATACCAGCTTTTATAATTCAAACTACGGTTTATGTTATGGTATTTATCTCTGCAATTTGAGGGTACAATGTATGATTCTGGTACAACATAATCTGTTTTCTTTTTATTTGCCATATGAGTCATTTATTTCCCCACAACGTAATTAGACAGAGGTTTCCCACTGATCCTTAAAGGGATGTTTTGGGTACATTCATATAAGCAACATTATAAACTAAATGTTCATTAGATTATTTTGCAGCACCGTAAATAGATACACTCTGCAACCATTTATACCCTTTTCAGACTTGTATAAACTTCCTGGGTTATTGCATGTGAATGCGCATTAACCAGGGACTTTGCTTAGTCTGAAAGGGTCTTGAAGGAATATCCCAGGTAGAGCGTCCCGGCATTTCATCCCAGGTCGTGACCTGGGTAGAAGCAGGAACCGACCCGGATGCAGTGCAGTGTGAACGGGTAAGCCGGGTCAAAGTGACCTAACACCTGTTCTCTGCATAGGAGGAGGCGACTCTTGGAAATAATCATCTCCAATTGCTGCCTCCTGTAGTGCCAGCAGTGACCTCACAAACCCAGCAATATGCCGGGTGGGGCCGCAAGTCTGAAAGGGGTCTCAAGCCAGGTCGCACCTGGGAAGCACCCGTGTACAAATTCCCGGTTGCAAACTTGCTCTGGGAATCTGAAAGGGGTATAAGTAGTGAACGTATTTTATGCATACTGTAAGATCTATGCTTTTGTACCTCGTATTAATGCAAAAAATGTATAAACCCATGTCCATTATGTGTAGCAGTGAGCAAAAGAAAAGGAGAGGGAGAGAAAGAGAGCAAGAGAGAGACAAAGGGAGAGGGTGAGATGGAGAGAGGTAGAGAGAGAGAGAGAGAGAGCGATCGATCTGATTGGCAACACCTCCACTCCACTTTTTAAATTTAGAAGTTTAGTAAATCTACACCTTAGAAAGTGTACATTTGCATGTTTCTCTCTCTTTTTATTTTTTGCATGTGATTATTACTCCATACGCTACCACAAAAGAAAAAGAAAAAAATCTGCTTGTAATACTCCAGTAGAAAATCACAATGCTGGGCTGTTCATTGATGTGTGCAATACATTTGGTCCTTAAGGCGGTAAATAAAGTTTATCCCAAAAAAATCTTACTAGAAATCGCTAGCAAACCTAAATATGTTGCATTTAAGGAACCTTTTTTTTTTTTGCTTCATAACATGGAACTTACATAAACTTGTATTATTCTTCACAATAAATTCCCCAAAAGTCCTCCACCACCGGGCTTCTTACCAAGAAGGTCATCAATAGCTTTTGCCTGGTTATGAACAAATAAAATTACATTTATTATTATTATTGACAACTGCCATAATATACTGTATTTGGCCAATATTCATTGATATTTCAAAAATAAGTAGCAAACCCTTAATTAAAACATAAGTTAAAATGTTGAGCTTTTATTAAACATGGGACCCTTGGCGTCATAAAACATTTGCTTACTCAATAAATTAGTTAACTTGCTTCGCCAATTTTGTTTTCATACAGTAGCTCTTTTATTTAATAGAAATTATCTCAGTAAATCTGTTTGCTATATTACATTATTGTATTGATAATTCTGTAACCAGAAAAATTGTATACATTTAAAATTAATTTTACATTTAATCAATATATATTATAACTGAATAAAAATGAAAAGTCTATAAAGATAGAATATTTCTATAAACAGCAAAATCAACAATGCTTTGTAAACATGGAAAAAGTTTCAATGATGAAAGAAAGGATGGTGTTCTTAATAAATATCACCATAATTACCAGAACAGCCATGGTTTAGCTGTCCCATTAGTAAAACCATGTACTCCTTTGTGAATCCACATATCGCACAGGTAAAAGAGGGGCATTTCCTGTGTAACAGGAATCCCCAATCCAGTGGATTGTAATCTCATACAATTAAAAAAACACTATGCACAGATTTATCAAAGAGTGAAATGTTCCATTATCTGCAAATGCAGGTGTTTTTGCTGGTGGTAGGTCTTTTTTAATTTTGCTTTACACTATAGAGAAAAGGGTCGCTGCTGGTGAAAACCCCTACCGATGGTACAGATATTTATGTGTACCACCACAATACTTGTTATGTTACAGTACCTCCATTTCAGGATGGCAAAAACTGATCAAAATCACTTAAAAAACACTGTATTCTTAGACTATATTATTTTTTCATGTTTAATGCTTTTATACTTTAAAAAAAGTTATTTTGAAATAAGTTTTAAATAGCTGAAATCTGGGTAAACTGTCTCAAGTGTCTACAGAAAGAAAGAGTGTATACCAGCGCTGGCTGAACAAATTAAAAAGGATGGTTTGCTCTATGTAAAAAATAACAATTTATTAACACATCACATATAGACAAATTTAAAAGAAAGGAATTCCTGTTGCCACAAGGTGGCGATATAAATTAAGAATGTCTTATCTAGATAAGATTTCATAAATTTCACATTCTCCTGTATTGAAAATGTCCATTCCTAAAGGCTAGGGCAACCTCCCCGTGTGCATTCACTGTATTAGGTAAATAGTTACCAGATCCCCACGTTGGTAAGCATCAGCATTAGGATAAGTCCATTTATAGCTGTAAGGGTGGATCAGACCGGTTTGATGAATAAGTCCAGTGATGGGAGAGAAGTCCAAAATGAGCCGAAGGATGACAAAAGGCTTTGCGGGCCGGTTTGGAGAGTGAAGTCCAGATAGGTAGAGTAAGCTCAACGCGTTTCACTGGTATAATCCAGCTTCCTCAGGAGCATAAGTCCCATAAACATAGGGTACTCTATTTATAGCCTTCCTAATAATTTGATAAGCACCACCTGTTTGGGCCATTTCAAATACATAAAAGCAAACCATCCCAAATAACAATATAAAAATATAACAATCAAGAACACAGTCTTAGTATCTATTCATAAAATATACTTTATTTAAAAAACGAGTGTTATTACCTTATTTATAAAAAGGAAATATAAGATAGTGCCGATCATGTGATGTGACACATCACATGATTGACAGAAAAGGCAGTCCCATTGGTCAAAAAGCGTCTCTATGGTCACGTGATATTTATCACATGGCCGTGTTCTTAAATCCCCTTTGTCCGAGGTAAACTCTTTCCCCTAAAGGGACCTCGGAAATTTGTCTGTCCCATAGGTTAGTTTATACCACCTGACTGAGCACGTGCTCCGTCAGGTGGTATAAACTAACCTATGGGACAGACGAATTTCCGAGGTCCCTTTAGAGGAAAGAGTTTACCTCGGACAAAGGGGATTTAAGAACGCGGCCATGTGATAAATATCACGTGACCATAGAGACGCTTTTTGAGCAATGGGACTGCCTTTTCTGTCGATCATGTGATGTGTCACATCACATGATCGGCACTATCTTATATTTCCTTTTTTATAAATAAGGTAATAACACTCGTTTTTTAAATAAAGTATATTTTATGAATAGATACTAAGACTGTGTTCTTGATTGTTAGATTTTTATATTGTTATTTGGGATGGTTTGCTTTTATGTATTTGAAATGGCCCAAACGGATGGTGCTTATCAAATTATTAGGAAGGCTATAAATAGAGTACCCTATGTTTATGGGACTTATGCTCCTGAGGAAGCTGGATTATACCAGTGAAACGCGTTGAGCTTACTCTACCTATCTGGACTTCACTCTCCAAACTGGCCCGCAAAGCCTTTTGTCATCCTTCGGCACATTTTGGACTTCTCTCCCATCACTGGACTTATTCATCAAACCGGTCTGATCCACCCTTACAGCTATAAATGGACTTATCCTAATGCTGATGCTTACCAACGTGGGGATCTGGTAACTATTTACCTAATACAGTGAAAGCACAAGGGGAGGTTGCCCTAGCCTTTAGGAATGGACATTTTCAATACAGGAGAATGTGAAATTTATGAAATCTTATCTAGATAAGACATTCTTAATTTATATCGCCACCTTGTGGCAACAGGAATTCCTTTCTTTTAAATTTGTCTATATGTGATGTGTTAATAAATTGTTATTTTTTACATAGAGCAAACCATCCTTTTTAATTTGTTCAGCCAGCGCTGGTATACACTCTTTCTTACTGTTTAGTTTTTTGAGGAATTGACCTTCCTCTTACCTGCTGCTGTTGGTTGCGCACTTGCTTATTTATTATTTGTCAAGTGTCTACAGAGACTGGTTCAGTGAAGTGGTAAATGGGGAAGCGGTTAACATACCGCCAGTCGGGATCCCGGCAATCACAATACAGATGCTGGAATCCTGACAAGCAGTGAAATGCCGATGCCGGAATCCTGGCAGCACAGGCTATTCTCCCTCTATGGGTGTCCACAACATCAATAGAGGGAGAACATAACCTGTGGCGAGCGCAGCGAGCCATCTTGCCTGCATCACGGTGAGTGCAGCGAGCCCGTAAGGAGCTTTCTATAACTCGCCTCGATCCCGGCATACTGGTGGCTGGGATGCTGCTGATGGTATACTGACAGACGGCATCCAGGCCACCGGTATATCATACTGACTCCGGTAAATTAACTCTTACTGCTCTGGGCTGGTATCGCTAAGGCAGATGATCATCACCTAGTTATATTCTTTTAGTTTCAAATCAGATTCCCTGAGCCCATGATCTCGGAGTAGTTAATACTAGAGATGAGCGGGTTCAGTTCTCAGAGAACCGAACCTCCCCAAACATTACATTCCAAGCCAGAATCCGAGCCCAGCTTGGAACTTCCCACTGGACTCAGAAACCAAAACAAGGCAAAACGTCATCATCCAACTGTCGGACTCTTTTGGATTCCATATAAACAGCTGCACGTCACTGCCATTTTAACTCTGGACTTGGAGAGTGAGGGAGACAGACCTCTGTCTCTCTCTGTGGGTGGTGGCATCGGGTAGGGTCAGTGTGTTCTCTGTAGGGGTGCTGTTCCAGTTCCTGTCACTGTGGTGTCAATGTGCTGTTAGGGGTGCTGTCCTGGCTGTCACTAGTGTTTCATGTGCTGTTATGGGTGCTGCAGCTGTACATGGGTGTTGTTGTCCTGGCTGTCACTGTGTTGTACAGGGGGCAGGGGCACTGTCCTCCTGTATGCAGTTAAAATACAGGGGTGCTGCCTGTAAAAATTCAGGGGTACAGTGTAAATAAATGTACACTGACCCTGTCTTTTATGCTGTACAAATTCTGGGGTGCAGTTAAAATAAATGTACACTGGCCCTGTCTTGTATGCTGTAAATAATCTGGGGGTGCTGCTGTGAAAATAAATGTACATGGGTCCTGTATGCTGTAAAAACACAGGGGTGCTGCTGTTAAAATAAACATACACTGGTCCTGTATGCTGTACTAAAAATATAGGGGTGCTGCTGTTGAAATAAAATTACACTGGTCCTGTATGCTGTAGTAAAAACACAGGGGTGATGCTGTTAAAATAAAAGTACACTGGTCCTGTATGCTTTAAAAATACAGGGGTGCTGCTGTTATAATAAAAGTACACTGGTCCTGTATGCTGTAGTAAAAATACAGGAGTGATGCTGTTAAAATAAAAGTACACTTGTTCTGTATGCTGAAAGATACAGTGGTGATGTTGTTAAAATAAAAGTACACTGGTCCTGTACGCTTTAAAAATACAGGGGTGCTGCTTTTAAAATAAAAGTACACTGGTCCTGTATACTGTAGTAAAAATACAGGGGTGCTGCTGTTAAAATGAAAGTACACTGGCCCTGTATGCTGTAAAAATACAGGGTGCTGCTGTTAAAATAAAAGTACACTGGTCCTGTATGCTGTAAAATACAGGGGTGCTGCTGTTAAAATAAAAGTACATTGGTCCTGTATGTTGTAAAAATACAGGGGTGCTGCTGTTAAAATAACAGTACACTGGTCCTGTATACTGTAAAAATACAGGGATGCTGCTGTTAAAATAAAAGTACACTGGTTCTGTGTGCTGTAGTAAAAATACAGGGTGGTGCTGTTAAAATAAAAGTACACTTGTCCTGTATGCTTTAAAAATTCAGGGGTGCTGCTGTTACAATAAAAGTACACTGGTCCTGTATGCTGTAAAAATACAGGGGTGCTGCTGTTAAAATAAATGTACACTGGACCTGCATGCTGTAAAATACAGGGGTACAGTGAAAGTAAATGTACACTGGCCTTGCCTTTTAAGCTGTAAAATTACAGGGGTGTTGTGAAAATACTGGGGTGCTGTTACTGTCCACGGCTGCGATATCTAGGCCTGGTCTTCACAACACTGTATGGGAAGAGGAGGCTCCTACCACCATTTGCACGCCCTCTGCAAGTACTGGGAGGAGCACCTCCAGTCCAGTTGCTGATATTGATATTGAGGATGTCACTGTAGAAGTACACCAGGATGAGGAGGATATGAGTGTAGCTGGCGCTGAGGAGGAAGTTGACAATGAGGATTCTGATGGTGATGTGGTTTGTTTGAATAAGGCACCAGTGGAGACAGTTGGCCATGGGATGAAAAAGTCCATTGTCATGCCTGGGCAAAATACCAAAAAAAGCCACCCCTTTGGTGTGGAATTATTTATCCACAGGTGTCACGCCATTGATTGCCTTTGTCAATCCATAATAAGTAGGTGTAAGGACGTTAACCACTTAGGAACATCCTTCCTTATACGATACCTGTAGTGCATTCATCATGTCATTGTCAAGTTCAGAAACTTTGGGTAATAGCATAAGCAGTCCACTGACACCTAAATGATGTGGTTTGTTTGAATATTATTTCTTTGTGAGGATGTAAACACTGAAAGGGGGAGTCTGAGGATGAGGATGACATATTGCCACTGTAGAGCCAGTTTGCACAAGGAGAGATTAATTGCTTCTTTTTTGTTGGGGGCCCAAACAAACCAATCATTTCAGCCACAGTCGTGTGGCACACCCTGTCGATATAATTGATGTTTGTAAAAGTGTGCTGCCTATGCTGTATAAATACTAGTGATGTGCACCGGAAATTTTTCGGGTTTTGTGTTTTGGTTTTGGGTTCGGTTCCGCGGCCGTGTTTTGGGTTCGGACGCGTTTTGGCAAAACCTCACCGAAATTTTTTTGTCGCATTCGGGTGTGTTTTGGATTCGGGTGTTTTTTTCAAAAAACCCTAAAAAACAGCTTAAATCATAGAATTTGGGGGTCATTTTGATCCCATAGTATTATTAACCTCAATAACCATAATATCCACTCATTTTCAGTCTATTCTGAACACCTCACATCTCACAATATTATTTTTAGTCCTAAAATTTGCACCGAGGTCGCTGGATGGCTAAGCTAAGCGACGCTAGTGGCCGACACAAACACCTGGCCCATCTAGGAGTGGCACTGCAGTGTCAGACAGGATGGCCCTTCAAAAAAATTGTCCCCAAACAGCACATGACGCAAAGAAAAAAAGAGGCGCAATGAGGTACCTGTGTGACTAAGATAAGCGACCCAAGTGGCCGACACAAACATCTGGCCCATCTAGGAGTGTCACTGCAGTGTCACGCTGGATGGCCCTTCAAAAAAATACTCCCCAAACAGCACATGACGCAAAGAAAAAAAGAGGCGCAATGAGGTAGCTGTGTGACTAAGCTAAGCGACCCTAGTGGCCGACACAAACACCTGGCCCATCTAGGAGTTGCACTGCAGTGTCACGCAGGATGGCCCTTCAAAAAAATACTCCCCAAACAGCACATGATGCAAAGAAAAAAAGAGGCGCAATGAGGTAGCTGTGTGACTAAGATAAGCGACCCAAGTGGCCGACACAAACATCTGGCCCATCTAGGAGTGGCACTGCAGTGTCACGCAGGATGGCCCTTCAAAAAAAACTCCCCAAACAGCACATGACGCAAAGAAAAAAAGAGGCGCAATGAGGTAGCTGTGTGACTAAGCTAAGCGACCCTAGTGGCCGACACAAACACCTGGCCCATCTAGGAGTGGCACTGCAGTGTCACGCAGGATGGCCCTTCAAAAAATACTCCCCAGACAGCACATGACGCAAAGAAAAAAAGAGGCGCAATGAGGTAGCTGTGTGATTAAGCTAAGCGACCCTAGTGGCCGACACAAACACCTGGCCCATCTAGGAGTGGCACTGCAGTGTCACGCAGGATGGGCCTTCAAAAAAATACTCCCCAAACAGCACATGACGCAAAGAAAAAAAGAGGCGCAATGAGGTAGCTGTGTGACTAAGCTAAGCGACCCTAGTGGCCAACACAAACACCTGGCCCATCTAGGAGTGGCACTGCAGTGTCAGACAGGATGGCCCTTCAAAAAAGTTGTCCCCAAACAGCACATGATGCAAAGAAAAAAAGAGGCGCAATGAGGTAGCTGTGTGACTAAGATAAGCGACCCAAGTGGCCGACACAAACATCTGGCCCATCTAGGAGTGGCACTGCAGTGTCACGCAGGATGGCCCTTCAAAAAAATACTCCCCAAACAGCACATGACGCAAAGAAAAAAAAGAGGCGCAATGTGGTAGCTGTGTGACTAAGCTAAGCGACCCTAGTGGCCGACACAAACACCTGGCCCATCTAGGAGTGGCACTGCAGTGTCACGCAGGATGGCCCTTCAAAAAAATACTCCCCAAACAGCACATGATGCAAAGAAAAAAAGAGGCGCAATGAGGTAGCTGTGTGACTAAGCTAAGCGACCCTAGTGGCCGACACAAACACCTGGCCCATCTAGGAGTGGTACTGCAGTGTCACGCAGGATGGCCCTTCAAAAAAATACTCCCCAAACAGCACATGATGCAAAGAAAAAAAGAGGCGCAATGAGGTAGCTGTGTGACTAAGATAAGCGACCCAAGTGGCCGACACAAACATCTGGCCCATCTAGGAGTGGCACTGCAGTGTCACGCAGGATGGCCCTTCAAAAAAATACTCCCCAAACAGCACATGACGCAAAGAAAAAAAGAGGCGCAGTGAGGTAGCTGTGTGACTAAGCTAAGCGACCCTAGTGGCCGACACAAACACCTGGCCCATCTAGGAGTGGTACTGCAGTGTCACGCAGGATGGCCCTTCAAAAAAATACTCCCCAAACAGCACATGATGCAAAGAAAAAAAGAGGCGCAATGAGGTAGCTGTGTGACTAAGATAAGCGACCCTAGTGGCCGACACAAACATCTGGCCCATCTAGGAGTGGCACTGCAGTGTCACGCAGGATGGCCCTTCAAAAAAATACTCCCCAAACAGCACATGACGCAAAGAAAAAAAGAGGCGCAATGAGGTAGCTGTGTGACTAAGCTAAGCAACCCTAGTGGCCGACACAAACACCTGGCCCATCTAGGAGTGGCACTGCAGTGTCACGCAGGATGGCCCTTCAAAAAAATACTCCCCAGACAGCACATGACGCAAAGAAAAAAAGAGGCGCAATGAGGTAGCTGTGTGACTAAGCTAAGCGACCCTAGTGGCCGACACAAACACCTGGCCCATCTAGGAGTGGCACTGCAGTGTCACGCAGGATGGGCCTTCAAAAAAATACTCCCCAAACAGCACATGACGCAAAGAAAAAAAGAGGCGCAATGAGGTAGCTGTGTGACTAAGCTAAGCGACCCTAGTGGCCGACACAAACACCTGGCCCATCTAGGAGTGGCACTGCAGTGTCACGCAGGATGGCCCTTCAAAAAAATACTCCCCAAACAGCACATGATGCAAAGAAAAATGAAAGAAAAAAGAGGAAGGTCAGGCATCGCAACCGACACAATTGGACTCTCCTTGGGGATTTGTGATTTCGAAGAACGCACAGTTCTTTGCTGTGCTTTTGCCAGCTTAAGTCTTTTCTTTTTTCTAGCGAGAGGATGAGTGCTTCCATCCTCATGTGAAGCTGAACCACTAGCCATGAACATAAGCCAGGGCCTCAGCCGTTCCTTGCCACTCCGTGTCGTAAATGGCATATTGGCAAGTTTACGCTTCTCCTCAGACGCTTTTAATTTTGATTTTTGGGTCATTTTACTGATCTTTTGTGATTTGGATTTTACATGCTTTGTACTATGACATTGGGCATCGGCCTTGGCAGACGACGTTGATGGCATTTCATCGTCTTGGCCATGACTAGTGGCAGCAGCTTCAGCACGAGGTGGAAGTGGATCTTGAACTTTCCCTATTATTTTAACCTCCACATTTTTGTTCTCCATATTTTAATGCGCACAACTAAAAGTCACCACAGGTATACAATGTAGATGGACGACGAGTGACGACACAGAGGTAGGTACAGCAGTGGCCCACCGTACTGCTATATACAGTATAATAAATGGACCTGGTGGACACTGTCAGCAAACTGCTAAACTAGTATAAAGAAAAAAAGCCACCACAGGTATACAATGTAGATGGATGGATAGTATACTTATGGACGACGAGTGACGACACAGAGGTAGGTACAGCAGTGGCCTACCGTACTGCTATATACAGTATAATAAATGGACCTGGTGGACACTGTCAGCAAACTGCTAAACTAGTATAAAGAAAAAAAGCCACCACAGGTATACAATGAAGATGGATGGATAGTATACTTATTATTATTAATGGATGACGAGTGACTGACGACACAGAGGTAGGTACAGCAGTGGCCTACCGTACTGCTATATACAGTATAATGGACCTGGTGGACACTGTCAGCAGACTGCTAAACAAGTACTACTAGTATAAAAAAAAAGCCACCACAGGTATACAATGTAGATTGATGGTAGTATACTTATGGACAACGAGTGACGACACAGAGGTAGGTACATCAGTGGCCTACCGTACTGCTATATACAGTATAATGGACCTGGTGGACACTGTCAGCAGACTGCTAAACTAGTACTACTAGTATAAAAAAAAAAAGCCACCACAGGTATACAATGTAGATGGATGGATAGTATACTTATGGACGACGAGTGACGACACAGAGGTAGGTACAGCAGTGGCCTACCGTACTGCTATATACAGTATAATGGACCTGGTGGACACTGTCAGCAGACTGCTAAATTAGTACTACTAGTATAAAGAAAAAAAGCCACCACAGGTATACAATGTAGATGGATGGATAGTATACTTATGGACGACGAGTGACGACACAGAGGTAGGTACAGCAGTGGCCTACCGTACTGCTATATACAGTATAATGGACCTGGTGGACACTGTCAGCAGACTGCTAAACTAGTACTACTAGTATAAAGAAAAAAAGCCACCACAGGTATACAATGTAGATGGATGGATAGTATACTTATGGACGACGAGTGACGACAAAGAGGTAGGTACAGCAGTGGCCTACCGTACTGCTATATACAGTATAATGGACCTGGTGGACACTGTCAGCAGACTGCTAAACTAGTACTACTAGTATAAAGAAAAAAAGCCACCACAGGTATACAATGTAGATGGATGGATAGTATACTTATGGACGACGAGTGACGACACAGAGGTAGGTACAGCAGTGGCCTACCGTACTGCTATATACAGTATAATAAATGGACCTGGTGGACACTGTCAGCAAACTGCTAAACTAGTATAAAGAAAAAAAGCCACCACAGGTATACAATGTAGATGAATGGATAGTATACTTATTATTATTAATGGATGACGAGTGACTGACGACACAGAGGTAGGTACAGCAGTGGCCTACCGTACTGCTATATACAGTATAATGGACCTGGTGGACACTGTCAGCAGACTGCTAAACTAGTATAAAAAAAAGCCACCACAGGAGTGTTTTTCAGGCAGACAAACGTATACTGGTGGTCACTGTCAGCAAAACTGTGCACCGTACTCCTGCTATAGCTGCTCCCCAGTCCCCACAATTAAGCAGTGTGAGCACTCAGCACAGATATATCATGCAGCACACTGAGCACAGATATGGTATGGAGCGTTTTTTTCAGGCAGAGAACGGATAAAAAAAAACTGGTGGTCACTATCAGCAAAACTCTGCACTCTACTCCGAGTCCTAACAGCTGCTCCCCAATCCTCCCCACAATTAGTAATAAAACAAGCAATCAACTGTCTCTTCTACAATTATAAACGGAGAGGACGCCAGCCACGTCCTCTCCCTATCAATCTCAATGCACGTGTGAAAATGGCGGCGACGCGCGGCTGCTTATATAGAATCCGAATCTCGCGAGAATCCGACAGCGGGATGATGACGTTCGGGCGCGCTCGGGTTAGCCGAGCAAGGCGGGAGGATCCGAGTCTGCTCGGACCCGTGTAAAAAAAGGTAAAGCTCGGGTGGGTTCGGTTTCTCGGAAACCGAACCCGCTCATCACTAATAAATACAGATGTGCTGCCGTATAATTCTAGTGGTGCTGCGGTACTTGGTTTAAATGAAAGCCTAGAACACATATGAAACAAGCTTAAACAACACAAACATATTTTTGAAAACATAGCCACAAAGGTGGTAATGGAAATTGCAATTTTGATGAAGTGTTTCCCAATGAGACCACATTTGTGGCCAAAATCAGTCAATCTCAGAAGAGACAGAATCATAATCCAGCGCAACTGCAGGAGAGGTAAAAGAGAGATTTTCAGATGGAGTATTAGAGAGAGGTTCTTCTCAATTATTTCATGTTAGGGAATCACTCAAATGAATGGCTCCAATTAGTCAACCTTAATTTTGATTTATTATTAATGTTCCACATTTTGGGATTATTTATTTACAGGATGCGCATTTGTTGTACAGGGTTCTTTTCCTAAGGGCTGCATAGGGCTATCGCAAGACCTTGCAGTGTTAAAACAGAGTTTCAGTGATCCTGCATTGCATCAGCTTTCCATTGCACTGCAGCACTAGATAGGCCAGGAGCTCCTGTGAGGCACAAACAGTTACTGAATAAGGCCCAGTATGGAATCTCATGGTGACTTACAGCCAGGAAGATGTCTGGCTTGCCAGGCTGTGGCATGCTGTGGGCACAGAGGTTAGAATTGTTCCTCCCACAGTCCTGCTTATAGTATGAAATGATTGTTTGACTGTCGAGTGGTAAGATCCACTAGGCAGGGGCTCAATAACAAAAAATTCACTGCACAGTCCTGCTTAGTACTGTACTGAACTCACCTGAACTCAACTTGTCCCATCTGGGGCTGCTGTGGGGGCTCAGGAGGGGCTGCTAAAACATCTAAGGCTGCTTTATTTAAAAATTAAATATGAAAAAAATAAGAAGACAGACAGGTATGCTCACATGCGTGTAACTGGGACACACAGGTATGCTCACATGCGTGTAACTGGGAGCTGTGAAAAACGAAAATAAGGCATCTGCCACAAAATATGTAAATAAAAATGCAATAAAAAATAGATAAAAAGAAACCCACGAGATTTTAACAAAATAAGTCTCCAGACTGCATGGAGGGGAAAATATCCAACCTTGATCCTTGCCTCTTCTCATAATGTGAAAAGTCATCAAATATGTAGGTGGTATGTTTTTAGCTATCTATGATTTGGAGCATTTGATGAGCTTTTTCCAGGGGGACCACCTGTTTTCTGATATGATGGGTTTATTAAACTGTGCATGTCCTGTTTAAACAACATAAGGGAGGGTGGGAGGGCCAAGGACAATTCCATCGTGCGCCTCTTTTTTATCTTTGCATGATGTGCTCTTTGGGGCCTAGTTTGTAAAACTGCCATCCTGTCTACCACTGCAGTGCCACTCCTAGATGGGCCAGGTGTTTTTGCCACCCACTTGTGTCACTTAGCTTAGTCATCCAGCTACCTCGGTGCAACCTTTTGGCCTAAAAACAATATTGTGAGGTGTTCAGAATAGACTGGAAATGAGTAGAAATGAATGTTATTGAGATTAATAATACCGTAGGATCAAAATTACCCCCAAACTCTGTGATTTAAGCTGTTTTTATGTATCTTTTTAAAAAAACATCCAGATCCAAAACCAAAATCCAAAAGGGTGGTTTTGGCAAAACCAATCCAGATCCAAAACACGAACGGAGATCCAGATCCAAAACCAAAACGCAAAACCTGAAAAGTGTCCACCGCACATCTCTAGTTCATACTATTCCTACTGTAATTCTAATTTTTTGCCAATGAGTGCAGGCTACATCTCCGATAATAAGTAGGATTGTAATTTGAGAATTAATGTTTTGGAAATAGGGCAGGGTGCTGTTGGTACCAGTACCAACATTTAAGAAAAGGGAGGGCAATAGAGTTACCTTCCACTACAACATATTCATTTATTTTTATTTAGTTCAATTTACCTTTTGTCTTTAAATGTATTTTTTTTCATACCATATTTATATTGAGTTTTAATAGTAATGGATATAGGCAGGTACAGAAAAGAAGTGGAGACAGGGGGAAGGGGTTGACGGTACACACAAATGAGCAAAGAGCATACAAAATGCATCTAGGTCCAAGATAAAAATCACATGGAAATACATACGAATCAATGTACATAGTAATATAATGATATAATAATATAATAGAAGAAGAAAATGTCAAGTTACCGGCTTGATCATATGCATACACAGAAGAATATACAATTACTGGTTCATATCCAGTGAGAACGGTCTACCGGCCAGCCCAGGGGCTCTCATTAACCAATAATTGCTCCACAGGAACCAGCGCAGCCAGTGACAAGTGGATGAAGAGTAATAAGTAGCCCCTGCTGTTTCAAACTCATAATGGGATTGGGTCATATTTCCGATAGCTTCAATAGTGGGGACAGTTTGTGTATGCCAGTGATGGGCTAACAGAAGTTTTGCTGCGATAAGTACTGTGTATGGCCCATTATGTATCAGTCGTTCGGCGTAAGGTCACCAAAATATACATGGCGCAGAGCTAACTTCGGATGAGGGGACACCGGAAATCCTAGGACTCTTGAGATAAGTGTAAACACCAAGTTCCATAGGCTAGTAATTGTGGGGCATGACCAAGAAATATGTAACAAGTTAACGTTCACACATTGCCACAATTTCGCCAACATAGCTTAGAGATAGAGGGTTGCATGGCGTGTAGGCGTGCAGGTGTTAAATATAAACAGGGGAGAAGTTTGTAAAATAATTCAGCATGGGACAAGCATCTCCACTGTCAAAACTGGTTTGAAATATTGATTTCCAGTCCTCATCTGAAATAGTACAGGCTAAATCAGCTTCCCAATTAACCTGGGACATGAATTTCTTGAGGGATTGAGATCCAGTCGCAAGATTATACCACCGCGTGATACACCCCCTACTATCCTTTTTAATAAGTAAATCATGCACATATTTAGGTATGGTGGATACTCCACCGGGAGACCGTGTGGGTCCTGACAACAAATTTCTTAATTGGAGAAATTTGTAAAAGTCCTTATGAGACAAGGAGAATTGTGATTGTATTTGATTAAAAGGCAGTAAAGAGCCCGCCACGGTCACCTCACGGAGACACCACCCCTCTGGACATCCATGTGTCAAACAGAAGATCCAGTATGACAGGCCAGACCCCTTAGTGAAAGGTCAGTGGAAGGGAGGGAGACCTCAGTCATTTTGGATACAAGTTCTAGCCACGCCCTGCACGTGGATTGTACCACACTGGACCCAATGGCCACATTTCCCTTCAGTTGCTGGAACCCACAGCACATCATCCAAAGGGAATGGGGATAATAATTAGGGATGTGCACTTGAAATTTTTCGGGTTTTGTGTTTTGGTTTTGGGTTCGGTTCCGCGGCCGTGTTTTGGGTTCGAACGCGTTTTGGCAAAACCTCACCAAATTTTTTTTTGTCGGATTTGGGTGTGTTTTGGATTTGGGTGTTTTTTTCAAAAAACCCTAAAAAACAGCTTAAATCATAGAATTTGGGGGTCATTTTGATCCCAAAGTATTATTAACCTCAAAAACCATAATTTCCACTCATTTTCAGTCTATTCTGAACACCTCACACCTCACAATATTATTTTTAGTCCTAAAATTTGCACCGAGGTCGCTGGATGGCTAAGCTAAGCGACCCAAGTGGCCGACACAAACACCTGGCCCATCTAGGAGTGGCACTGCAGTGTCACGCAGGATGGCCCTTCCAAAAAACACTCCCCAAACAGCACATGACGCAAAGAAAAAAAGAGGCGCAATGAGGTAGCTGTGTGACTAAGCTCAACGACCCAAGTGGCCGACACAAACACCTGGCCCATCTAGGAGTGGCACTGCAGTGTCACGCAGGATGGCCCTTCCAAAAAACACTCCCCAAACAGCACATGACGCAAAGAAAAAAAGAGGCGCAATGAGGTAGCTGTGTGACTAAGCTCAACGACCCAAGTGGCCGACACAAACACCTGGCCCATCTAGGAGTGGCACTGCAGTGTCACGCAGGATGGCCCTTCCAAAAAACACTCCCCAAACAGCACATGACGCAAAGAAAAAAAGAGGTGCAATGAGGTAGCTGTGTGACTAAGCTCAGCGACCCAAATGGCCGACACAAACACCTGGTCCATCTAGGAGTGGCACTGCAGTGTCACGCAGGATGGCCCTTCCAAAAAACACTCCCCAAACAGCACATGATGCAAAGAAAAAAAGAGGCGCTATGAGGTAGCTGTGTGACTAAGCTCAACGACCCAAGTGGCCGACACAAACACCTGGCCCATCTAGGAGTGGCACTGCAGTGTCACGCAGGATGGCCCTTCCAAAAAACACCCCCCAAACAGCACATGACGCAAAGAAAAAAAGAGGCGCAATGAGGTAGCTGTGTGAGTAAGCTAAGCGACCCTAGTGGCCGACACAAACACCTGGCCCATCTAGGAGTGGCACTGCAGTGTCACGCAGGCTGGCCCTTCAAAAAACTACTCCCCAAACAGCACATGACGCAAAGAAAAAAAGAGGCGCAATGAGGTAGCTGTGTGAGTAAGCTAAGCGACCCTAGTGGCCGACACAAACACCTGGCCCATCTAGGAGTGGCACTGCAGTGTCACGCAGGATGGCCCTTCAAAAAACTACTCCCCAAACAGCACATGACGCAAAGAAAAAAAGAGGCGCAATGAGGTAGCTGTGTGAGTAAGCTAAGCGACCCTAGTGGCCGACACAAACACCTGGCCCATCTAGGAGTGGCACTGCAGTGTCACGCAGGATGGCCCTTCAAAATACACTCCCCAAACAGCACATGACGCAAAGAAGAAAAAAAAGAGGCGCAATGAGGTAGCTGTGTGAGTAAGCTAAGCGACCCTAGTGGCCGACACAAACACCTGGCCCATCTAGGAGTGGCACTGCAGTGTCACGCAGGATGGCCCTTCAAAAAAATACTCCCCAAACAGCACATGACGCAAAGAAAAATTAAAGAAAAAAGAGGTGCAAGATGGAATTGTCCTTGGGCTCTCCCACCCACCCTTATGTTGTATAAACAGGACATGCACACTTTAACCAACCCATCATTTCAGTGACAGGGTCTGCCACACGACTGTGACTGAAATGACGGGTTGGTTTGGACCCCCACCAAAAAAGAAGCAATTAATCTCTCCTTGCACAAACTGGCTCTACAGAGGCTAGATGTCCACCTCATCATCAACCTCCGATATATCACCGTGTACATCCCCCTCCTCACAGATTATCAATTCGTCCCCACTGGAATCCACCATCTCAGCTCCCTGTGTACTTTGTGGAGGCAATTGCTGCTGGTCAATGTCTCCACGGAGGAATTGATTATAATTCATTTTAATGAACATCATCTTCTCCACATTTTCTGGAAGTAACCTCGTACGCCGATTGCTGACAAGGTGAGCGGCGGCACTAAACAATCTTTCGGAGTACACACTTGTGGGAGGGCAACTTAGGTAGAATAAAGCCAGTTTGTGCAAGGGCCTCCAAATTGCCTCTTTTTCCTGCCAGTATAAGTACGGACTGTCTGACGTGCCTACTTGGATGCGGTCACTCATATAATCCTCCACCATTCTTTCAATGGGGAGAGAATCATATGCAGTGCCAGTAGACGACATGTCCGTAATCGTTGGCAGGTCCTTCAGTCCGGACCAGATGTCAGCATCAGCAGTCGCTCCAGACTGCCCTGCATCACCGCCAGCGGGTGGGCTCGGAATTCTGAGCCTTTTCCTCGCACCCCCAGTTGCGGGAGAATGTGAAGGAGGAGATGTTGACAGGCCGCGTTCCGCTTGACTTGACAATTTTCTCACCAGCAGGTCTTTGAACCCCAGCAGACTTGTGTCTGCCGGAAAGAGAGATCCAAGTAGGTTTTAAATCTAGGATCGAGCACGGTGGCCAAAATGTAGTGCTCGGATTTCAACAGATTGACCACCCGTGAATCCTTGTTAAGCGAATTAAGGGCTCCATCCACAAGTCCCACATGCCTAGCGGAATCGCTCTGTTTTAGCTCCTCCTTCAATGTCTCCAGCTTCTTCTGCAAAAGCCTGATGAGGGGAATGACCTGACTCAGGCTGGCAGTGTCTGAACTGACTTCACGTGTGGCAAGTTCAAAAGGTTGCAGAACCTTGCACAACGTTGAAATCATTCTCCACTGCGCTTGAGACAGGTGCATTCCACCTCCTATATCGTGCTCAGTTGTATAGGCTTGAATGGCCTTTTGCTGCTCCTCCAACCTCTGAAGCATATAGAGGGTTGAATTCCACCTCGTTACCACTTCTTGCTTCAGATGATGGCAGGGCAGGTTCAGGCGTTTTTGGTGTTGCTCCAGTCTTCTGTACGTGGTGCCTGTACGCCGAAAGTGTCCCGCAATTCTTCTGGCCACCGACAGCATCTCTTGCACACCCCTTTTGTTTTTTAAATAATTCTGCACCACCAAATTCAAGGTATGTGCAAAACATGGGACGTGCTGGAATTTGCCCAGATTTAATGCACACACAATATTGCTGGCGTTGTCCGATGCCACAAATCCACAGGAGAGTCCAATTGGGGTAAGCCATTCCGCAATGATCTACCTCAGTTGCCGTAAGAGGTTTTCAGCTGTGTGCGTATTCTGGAAACCGGTGATACAAAGCGTAGCCTGCCTAGGAAAGAGTTGGCGTTTGCGAGATGCTGCTACTGGTGCCGCCGCTGCTGTTCTTGCGGCGGGAGTCCATACATCTACCCAGTGGGCTGTCACAGTCATATAGTCCTGACCCTGCCCTGCTCCACTTGTCCACATGTCCGTGGTTAAGTGGACATTGGGTACAACTGCATTTTTTAGGACACTGGTGAGTCTTTTTCTGAGGTCTGTGTACATTTTCGGTATCGCCTGCCTAGAGAAATGGAACCTAGATGGTATTTGGTACCGGGGACACAGTACCTCCAACAAGTCTCTAGTTGCCTCTGCAGTAATGATGGATACCGGAACCACGTTTCTCACCGCCCAGGATGCCAAGGCCTCAGTTATCCGCTTTGCAGCAGGATGACTGCTGTGATATTTCATCTTCCTCGCAAAGGACTGTTGGACAGTCAATTGCTTGGTGGAAGTAGTAAAAGTGGTCTTACGAGTACGACTTCCCCTCTGGGATGACCATCGACTCCCAGCAGCAACAACAGCAGCGCCAGCAGCAGTAGGCGTTACACGCAAGGATGCATCGGAGGAATCCCAGGCAGGAGAGGACTCGTCATAATTGCCAGTGACATGGCCTGCAGGACTATTGGCATTCCTGGGGAAGGAGGAAATTGACACTGAGGGAGTTGGTGGGGTGGTTTGCGTGAGCTTGGTTACAAGAGGAAGGGATTTACTGGTCAGTGGACTGCTTCCGCTGTCGCCCAAAGTTTTTGAACTTGTCACTGACTTATTAAGAATGCGCTGCAGGTGACGTATAAGGGAGGATGTTCCGAGGTGGTTAACATCCTTACCCCTACTTATTACAGCTTGACAAAGGCAACACACGGCTTGACAAATGTCCGCATTTCTGTTGAAATACTTCCACACCGAAGAGCTGATTTTTTTGGTATTTTCACCAGGCATGTCAATGGCCATATTCCTCCCACGGACAACAGGTGTCTCCCCGGGTGCCTGACTTAAACAAACCACCTCACCATCAGAATCCTCCTTGTCAATTTCCTCCCCAGCGCCAGCAACACCCATATCCTCCTCATCCTGGTGTACTTCAACACTGACATCTTCAATCTGACTATCAGGAACTGGACTGCGGGTGCTCCTTCCAGCACTTGCAGGAAGCGTGCAAATGGTGGAAGGCGCATGCTCTTCACGTCCAGTGTTGGGAAGGTCAGGCATCGCAACCGACACAATTGGACTCTCCTTGTGGATTTGGGATTTCGAAGAACGCACAGTTCTTTGCTGTGCTTTTGCCAGCTTGAGTCTTTTCATTTTTCTAGCGAGAGGCTGAGTGCTTCCATCCTCATGTGAAGCTGAACCACTAGCCATGAACATAGGCCAGGGCCTCAGCCGTTCCTTGCCACTCCGTGTGGTAAATGGCATATTGGCAAGTTTACGCTTCTCCTCCGACAATTTTATTTTAGATTTTTGAGTCCTTTTTTTACTGATATTTGGTGTTTTGGATTTTACATGCTCTGTACTATGACATTGGGCATCGGCCTTGGCAGACGACGTTGATGGAATTTCATCGTCTCGGCCATGACTAGTGGCAGCAGCTTCAGCACGAGATGGAAGTGGATCTTGATCTTTCCCTATTTTTGGAACCTCAACATTTTTGTTCTCCATATTTTAATAGGCACAACTAAAAGGCACCTCAGGTAAACAATGGAGATGGATGAATACTAGTATACTTATGGATGACGAGCGACTGCCGACACAGAGGTAGCTACAGCCGTGGACTACCGTACTGTGTCTGCTGCTAATATAGACTGGATGATAATGAGATAAAATTAAAATATATATATATATATCACACTAGTACTGCAGCCGGACAGGTATATATTATGTCAGCACTGCAGACTCCTAAAGTAAGCTACTAGTATCAAGAAGATAGAAAAAAAAAAGAAAACACGGGTAGGTGGTATACAATTATGGATGGACGAGCGACTGCCGACACAGAGGTAGCTACAGCCGTGGACTACCGTACTGTGTCTGCTGCTAATATAGACTGGATGATAATGAGATAAAATTAAAATATATATATATATCACACTAGTACTGCAGCCGGACAGGTATATATTATGTAATGACGGACCTGCTGGACACTGTCTGTCAGCACTGCAGACTCCTAAAGTAAGCTACTAGTATCAAGAAGATATAAAAAAAAAAAAAAAACACGGGTAGGTGGTATACAATTATGGATGGACAAGCGACTGCCGACACAGAGGTAGCTGCTGCCGTGGACTACCGTACTGTGTCTGCTGCTAATATAGACTGGATGATAATGAGATAAAATTAAAATATATATATATATATCACACTAGTACTGCAGCCGGACAGGTATATATTATGTAATGACGGACCTGCTGGACACTGTCTGTCAGCACTGCAGACTCCTAAAGTAAGCTACTAGTATCAAGAAGATAGAAAAAAAAAAACCACGGGTAGGTGGTATACAATTATGGATGGACGAGCGACTGCCGACACAGAGGTAGCTACAGCCGTGGACTACCGTACTGTGTCTGCTGCTAATATAGACTGGATGATAATGAGATAAAATTAAAATATATATATATATATCACACTAGTACTGCAGCTGGACAGGTATATATTATGTAATGACGGACCTGCTGGACACTGTCTGTCAGCACTGCAGACTCCTAAAGTAAGCTACTAGTATCAAGAAGATAGAAAAAAAAAAAAAAAAACCACGGGTAGGTGGTATACAATTATGGATGGACGAGCGACTGCAGACACAGAGGTAGCTACAGCCGTGGACTACCGTACTGTGTCTGCTGCTAATATAGACTGGATGATAATGAGATAAAATTAAAATATATATATATATCACACTAGTACTGCAGCCGGACTGGTATATATTATGTAATGACGGACCTGCTGGACACTGTCTGTCAGCACTGCAGACTCCTAAAGTAAGCTACTAGTATCAAGAAGATAGAAAAAAAAAAAAAACACGGGTAGGTGGTATACAATTATGGATGGACGAGCGACTGCCGACACAGAGGTAGCTACAGCCGTGGACTACCGTACTGTGTCTGCTGCTAATATAGACTGGATGATAATGAGATAAAATTAAAATATAAATATATCACACTAGTACTGCAGCCGGACAGGTATATATTATGTAATGACGGACCTGCTGGACACTGTCTGCAGAATGCGTTTATAAAAACACCACACGACGAGTGTTTAACTTTTTCAGGCAGACAATCACAATATACTGGTGGTCAGCAGACAATCACAATATACTGGTGGTCAGTGGTCACTGGTCAGTCACACTGGCAGTGGCACTCTGGCAGCAAAAGTGTGCACTGTACTTAAAATATGTACTCCTGCTATAACTGCTCCCCAGTCTCCCCCACAATTAAGCTGTGTGAGCAGTGAGCACTCAGCACAGTCAGATAATGATATACAGTATTACATATGATGCAGCACACTGGGCTGAGCACAGATATGGTATGTGACTGTGTCACACTGTGTATCGTTTTTTTTCAAGCAGAGAACGGATTAATTAAACTGGTGGTGGTCACTGGTCACTGGTCACACTATCAGCAAGTAGTACTCCGTCCTAAGCAGACAATCACAATATACTGGTGGTCAGTGTGGTCACTGGTCAGTCACACTGGCAGTGTGGCACTCTGGCAGCAAAAGTGTGCACTGTACTTAAAATATATTATTTATGTACTCCTGCTCTAACTGCTCCCCAGTCTCCCCCACAATTAAGCTGTGTGAGCAGTGAGCACTCAGCACAGTCAGATATACAGTATTACATATGATGATGCAGCACACTGAGGCTGAGCACAGATATGGTATGTGACTGTGTCACACTGTGTATCGTTTTTTTTCAGGCAGAGAACGGATTAATTAAACTGGTGGTCAATGGTCACTGGTCACACTATCAGCAAGTAGTAGTACTCCAGTCCTAATATGCTCCCCAAAATTAGTAAATAGTGTCTCTAACTCTCTACTCTCTTCTCTATAAACGGAGAGGACGCCAGCCACGTCCTCTCCCTATCAATCTCAATGCACGTGTGAAAATGGCGGCGACGCGCGGCTCCTTATATAGAATCCGAGTCTCGCGATAGAATCCGAGCCTCGCGAGAATCCGACAGCGGGATGATGACGTTCGGGCGCGCTCGGGTTAACCGAGCAAGGCGGGAGGATCCGAGCCTGCTCGGCCCCGTGTAAAAAAAGCTGAAGTTCGGCGGGTTCGGATTCCGAGAAACCGAACCCGCTCATCACTAATAATAATCCTTGCTCCAGGTAGACCCAAAACTTAGGTTCATCATGACCAGTCCACGCTCCCATCTGGGCAAGGACACAAGCTAGAGGATAAGACCACAAATCTGTGTGTGTGTGTGTGGGGGGGGGGGGGGGGGGAGGCATTCTGCAGTCCATGTGTGTTTGTGTGATGTGCTAAAAGGAAAAGGGGAAGGGATTGTAGTTGTTGCACAGGAAACAATGGAGGTCATTTCGAGTTGATCGTTCGCTAGCAGTTTTTAGCAGCCATGCAAACGCATTGTCGCCGCCCACTGGGGAGTGTATGAAGGCTTTGCAGATGTCCGAACGCTTGTGCAGCAGAGCGCCTGCAAAATCTTTTTGTGCAAAACAAGACCAGTCCTGTATTTATTCCTCGTGTGCTTTGATTCTAATGACGGAGGGACGACTTTTGACGTCACACACCCGCCCAGCGAACGCCCAGCCACGCCTGCGTTTTTCCAAACACTCACTGAAAACGGTCAGTTGACACCCAGAAACGCCCACTTCATGTCAATCTTCCTGCGTTCGGCCGTGCGACAGGAATGTTCTTTAGACTGTGCAAACCCACGATGCTCATTGTACCTGTACGACGTGCCTGCGCATTGCGGTGCATACGCATTTGCAGAAATGCCGATTTTTAGCCTGATCGCTGCGAACAACGGCAGCTAGCGATCAACTCGGAATGACCCTCACTGTCTCTATGATTCTTTGTTATGTATTTGAGTATTTAAAACCCCTAATGTCAATTGTTTATAACAGTGGTTCCCAAACTTTTTTGAATCACGGCGCCCTAGAGTATCAGAATTTTTTTTCACGGCACCCCTAGGCCAAAAGTTTCTTATTGAGAAATTTAGAAAAAAAAATTAAATTAAGTAAAATGTCAGCCTTAGGTTCAGTTATGTGGTGAGGGACAGCATTCATTTCTGGTTGTCCACATCATTTATGATTGGAAGACATCAGCACTGGTTTTGCCTATTACATTGGGGGTCATTCCGAGTTGTTCGCTCAGTATTTTTTTTCTCGCAACGGAGCGATTAGTCGCTAATGCGCATGCGCAATGTCCGCAGTGCGACTGCGCCAAGTAAATTTGCTATGCAGTTAGGTATTTTACTCACGGCATTACGAGGTTTTTTCTTTGTTCTGGTGATCGGAGTGTGATTGACAGGAAGTGGGTGTTTCTGGGCGGAAACAGGCCGTTTTATGGGTGTGTGCGAAAAAACGCTACCGTTTCTGGGAAAAACGCGGGAGTGGCTGGAGAAACGGAGGAGTGTCTGGGCGAACGCTGGGTGTGTTTGTGACGTCAAACCAGGAACGACAAGCACTGAACTGATCGCAAATGCCGAGTAAGTCTGGAGCTACTCAGAAACCGCTAAGAGGTGTGTGGTCGCAATTTAGAGAATCTTTCGTTCGCAATTTTAAGAAGCTAAGATTCACTCCCAGTAGGCGGCGGCTTAGCATGTGTAAAGCTGCTAAAAGCAGCTTGCGTGCGAACAACTCGGAATGACCCCCATTGACCATAAATATTTGAATTGGTTCTTGACACCAATCCAAGGCACCCCTGCAAGTGTCCTGAGGCACCCCAGGGTGCCACGGCACACAGTTTGGGAACCACTGGTTTATAACATTTGATATCCGTTGTTGGGGGTGCTACCACAGATCATGTAATTGTTGAGAAAAAACACAAAAAGAGGAGGATCTGTTTCCGGTGCACTATAGATTTAAAATATAACTTTTAATCAATTATTAAAATAAATTATGTTTATTATTTAATCTGAAATCTTACAGATGAATTGTATGTTATTGTAAGAATTTAGATGAAATAATAAACACAATTTATTTTAATAACTGATTAAAAGTCATATTTTAAATCTATAGTGCACCGGAAACAGATTTTCCTCTTTTTGTGTTTGTGTGATGTGCAGTCTAAGTGTGTGTGTGAGGGAGGGAGCAATTTGCAGTCAGTGCATGTGTAGGGAGAGGGGACAGTCTGCACAGGACCTTAACTACCTGTGGGCGGATGGTGCTACACACACACTGCATTTGTGCTGTTGGCACACCATCCGCATCCAACCCGATTGGCCACCGACAGCTGTAGCTCTGCCCACTATAACATATAAAGTAACATTGTGCCCGGCTTGTCTGCCGGACACATAGCAGGTGCCCGCTGATATATATTCTAGCTGCCAGCGCTGCTCAGACTACCTCTGTATCACCGTCCCTTGTGCTGCAGGTCCACCCCACTCCTCCCCCTCCTCCTTGACTAGTGCAGCAGTGTCCCTGCACCATACAGGTCTGGATCTGCGCCTCCTCCAAACAGGGAGCAGCGCAGGGGATACCGGGAGGATATAATGGCAGCACCTGCAGCAGCTCCGATTCCATAGTGTACTGCAGCTACAGCCATCACCAGCACAGGAACATCCCCCCACCACCATGGCTGCCTGCACTCCAGCCATCATCACATAGGTACTGCTGTGTATGTGTTAGTCTCTCTCTCTCCCTCCTACCTACCAATCTCTCTGTCTCTCTACCTGCCACCTTTCTTTCCTTTCTACCCTATCTCTCCCTCCCTCTCTCTCTTTTGTGACTCTACCTTCTGTAATCTGTAAAAGGAGACACTACCTGACGTAACGTGTAAAAGGGGGCTCTACCTGGTGTAATGTGTGATAGGGGCTCTACCTGGAGTAATGTGTAAAAGGGGCTCTACCTGGCATAATGTGTGACTGGCTCTACCTGGCATAATGTGTGACAGGGACTCTACCTGCCATAATGTGTAAAAGGGGCTCTACCTGTCACAATGTGTGACAGACTCTACCCGGAGGTATGTGTAAAAGGGGACTCTACCTGTTGTAACGTGTGTAGGTGGCGCTACTGTGCGACGTCATTTGAATAATGGGGACTACTGTGCAGCGTAATATGAATTGGTATTATTTTGTGGCCATGCCCCTTCCCCATAAAGCCACATCCCTATATTTTTAACCCTCACTGGCCCTGTTTTCATAGGTGTGCGCAGGGGGGGGTGCCTGGTGCGGACAGGCATCCCCTAATGTCCGGCACCCCGATCTCACATGCCTGATGCAGCGATCGCTGAGCAGGCTGATTACTGTCCCCTCTGCGCTGCATCCTTTCAGGACTGCATTACTGACCAGATGCCTGGGTTAATCAAGGGTGCCACTGCCACCGGCTTTCATACTCCCGGCTCCACCTCCATGTACAAAAACAGCGTGATGTGACATGATGACATCATGATGCTCGCACGCCCACCCGCCACACCCACCACATGCCCAACTCTCTCCTTCTATTCTATGCCCACGCCAGCCACTGATGAGCAGCATGCAGCTAGCGTTCAATACTGGCAGGCGGTCGGCAGCAGCATTGACACGTCACTCGTTTTTCCAGCAGCAGCAGTACTAGTCTGCGACTGTCGGTGTCAGTGAGTTACTGCAGCTTGCAGGGGAAAGAGAGGGGGAGCCAGCACAGGCTGAGGAGGAGCAGTGTAATTGCAGTGAGTGCCATCAGGGGTGTTTGTTTGGTGCACACCACAACATCTGACAATGCATCTGCATTATTAGGATTTTTACTAGAGATGAGCGGGTTCGGTTTCTCTGAAACCGAACCCGCACGAACTTCATGTTTTTTTCACGGGTCCGAGCAGACTCGGATCCTCCCGCCTTGCTCGGTTAACCCGAGCGCGCCCGAACGTCATCATGACGCTGTCGGATTCTCGCGAGACTCGGATTCTATATAAGGAGCCGCGCATCGCCGCCATTTTCACACGTGCATTGAGATTGATAGGGAGAGGACGTGGCTGGCGTCCTCTCCATTAGAAATTAGATTAGAAGAGAGAGAGAGATTGTGCAGAGTCAGACAGAGTTTACCACAGTGACCAGTGCAGTTGTTGTTAGTTAACTTTTATTTATTTTAATATAATATATCCGTTCTCTGCTATATCCGTTCTCTGCCTGAAAAAAAACGATACACAGCAGCAGCCAGTCACACAGTGTGACTCAGTCTGTGTGCACTCAGCTCAGCCCAGTGTGCTGCACATCAATGTATAAAAGGCAAAGCTTATAATAATTGTGGGGGAGACTGGGGAGCACTGCAGGTTGTTATAGCAGGAGCCCCCAGGAGTACATAATATTATATTAATTTAAAATTAAACAGTGCACACTTTTGCTGCAGGAGTGCCACTGCCAGTGTGACTAGTGGTGACCAGTGCCTGACCACCAGTATAGTAGTATATTGTTGTATGTATTGTATACTATCTCTTTATCAACCAGTCTATATTAGCAGCAGACACAGTACAGTGCGGTAGTTCACGGCTGTGGCTACCTCTGTGTCGGCAGTCGGAACTCGGCAGGCAGTCCGTCCATCCATAATTGTATTACAATATATACCACCTAACCGTGGTATTTTTTTTTCTTTCTTTATACCGTCGTCATAGTGTCATACTAGTTGTTACGAGTATACTACTATCTCTTTATCAACCAGTGTACAGTGCGGTAGTTCACGGCTGTGGCTACCTCTGTGTCGGCAGTCGGCAGGCAGTCCGTCCATCCATAATTGTATTATTATTATAATATATACCACCTAACCGTGGTTTTTTTTTCATTCTTTATACCGTCATAGTGTCATACTAGTTGTTACGAGTATACTACTATCTCTTTATCAACCAGTGTACAGTGCGGTAGTTCACGGCTGTGGCTACCTCTGTGTCGGCAGTCGGCAGGCAGTCCGTCCATCCATAATTGTATTATTATTATAATATATACCACCTAACCGTGGTTTTTTTTTCATTCTTTATACCGTCGTCATAGTGTCATACTAGTTGTTACGAGTATACTACTATCTCTTTATCAACCAGTGTACAGTGCGGTAGTTCACGGCTGTGGCTACCTCTGTGTCGGCAGTCGGCAGGCAGTCCGTCCATCCATAATTGTATTATTATTATAATATATACCACCTAACCGTGGTTTTTTTTCCATTCTTTATACCGTCGTCATAGTGTCATACTAGTTGTTACGAGTATACTACTATCTCTTTATCAACCAGTGTACAGTGTGGTAGTTCACGGCTGTGGCTACCTCTGTGTCGGCAGTCGGCAGGCAGTCCGTCCATCCATAATTGTATTATTATTATAATATATACCACCTAACCGTGGTTTTTTTTTCATTCTTTATACCGTCGTCATAGTGTCATACTAGTTGTTACGAGTATACTACTATCTCTTTATCAACCAGTGTACAGTGCGGTAGTTCACGGCTGTGGCTACCTCTGTGTCGGCAGTCGGCAGGCAGTCCGTCCATCCATAATTGTATTATTATTATAATATATACCACCTAACTGTGGTATTTTTTTTTCTTTCTTTATACCGTCGTCATAGTGTCATACTAGTTGTTACGAGTATACTACTATCTCTTTATCAACCAGTGTACAGTGCGGTAGTTCACGGCTGTGGCTACCTCTGTGTCGGCAGTCGGCAGGCAGTCCGTCCATCCATAATTGTATTATTATTATAATATATACCACCTAACCGTGGTTTTTTTTTCATTCTTTATACCGTCGTCATAGTGTCATACTAGTTGTTACGAGTATACTACTATCTCTTTATCAACCAGTGTACAGTGCGGTAGTTCACGGCTGTGGCTACCTCTGTGTCGGCAGTCGGCAGGCAGTCCGTCCATCCATAATTGTATTATTATTATAATATATACCACCTAACCGTGGTATTTTTTTTTCTTTCTTTATACCGTCGTCATAGTGTCATACTAGTTGTTACGAGTATACTACTATCTCTTTATCAACCAGTGTACAGTGCGGTAGTTCACGGCTGTGGCTACCTCTGTGTCGGCAGTCGGCAGGCAGTCCGTCCATCCATAATTGTATTATTATTATAATATATACCACCTAACCGTGGTTTTTTTTTCATTCTTTATACCGTCGTCATAGTGTCATACTAGTTGTTACGAGTATACTACTATCTCTTTATCAACCAGTGTACAGTGCGGTAGTTCACGGCTGTGGCTACCTCTGTGTCGGCAGTCGGCAGGCAGTCCGTCCATCCATAATTGTATTATTATTATAATATATACCACCTAACCGTGGTTTTTTTATACCACCTAACCGTGGCAGTCCGTCCATAATTGTATACTAGTATCCAATCCATCCATCTCCATTGTTTACCTGAGGTGCCTTTTAGTTCTGCCTATAAAATATGGAGAACAAAAAAGTTGAGGTTCCAAAATTAGGGAAAGATCAAGATCCACTTCCACCTCGTGCTGAAGCTGCTGCCACTAGTCATGGCCGAGACGATGAAATGCCAGCAACGTCGTCTGCCAAGGCCGATGCCCAATGTCATAGTACAGAGCATGTCAAATCCAAAACACCAAATATCAGAAAAAAAAGGACTCCAAAACCTAAAATAAAATTGTCGGAGGAGAAGCGTAAACTTGCCAATATGCCATTTACCACACGGAGTGGCAAGGAACGGCTGAGGCCCTGGCCTATGTTCATGGCTAGTGGTTCAGCTTCACATGAGGATGGAAGCACTCAGCCTCTCGCTAGAAAACTGAAAAGACTCAAGCTGGCAAAAGCACCGCAAAGAACTGTGCGTTCTTTGAAATCCCAAATCCACAAGGAGAGTCCAATTGTGTCGTTTGCGATGCCTGACCTTCCCAACACTGGACGTGAAGAGCATGCGCCTTCCACTATTTGCATGCCCCCTGCAAGTGCTGGAAGGATCACCCGCAGTCCAGTTCCTGATAGTCAGATTGAAGATGTCAGTGTTGAAGTACACCAGGATGAGGAGGATATGGGTGTTGCTGGCGCTGGGGAGGAAATTGACCAGGAGGATTCTGATGGTGAGGTGGTTTGTTTAAGTCAGGCACCCGGGGAGACACCTGTTGTCCGTGGGAGGAATATGGCCGTTGACATGCCAGGTGAAAATACCAAAAAAATCAGCTCTTCGGTGTGGAGGTATTTCACCAGAAATGCGGACAACAGGTGTCAAGCCGTGTGTTCCCTTTGTCAAGCTGTAATAAGTAGGGGTAAGGACGTTAACCACCTCGGAACATCCTCCCTTATACGTCACCTGCAGCGCATTCATAATAAGTCAGTGACAAGTTCAAAAACTTTGGGTGACAGCGGAAGCAGTCCACTGACCAGTAAATCCCTTCCTCTTGTAACCAAGCTCACGCAAACCACCCCACCAACTCCCTCAGTGTCAATTTCCTCCTTCCCCAGGAATGCCAATAGTCCTGCAGGCCATGTCACTGGCAAGTCTGACGAGTCCTCTCCTGCCTGGGATTCCTCCGATGCATCCTTGCGTGTAACGCCTACTGCTGCTGGCGCTGCTGTTGTTGCCGCTGGGAGTCGATGGTCATCCCAGAGGGGAAGTCGTAAGCCCACTTGTACTACTTCCAGTAAGCAATTGACTGTTCAACAGTCCTTTGCGAGGAAGATGAAATATCACAGCAGTCATCCTACTGCAAAGCGGATAACTGAGTCCTTGACAACTATGTTGGTGTTAGACGTGCGTCCGGTATCCGCCGTTAGTTCACAGGGAACTAGACAATTTATTGAGGCAGTGTGCCCCCGTTACCAAATACCATCTAGGTTCCACTTCTCTAGGCAGGCGATACCGAGAATGTACACGGACGTCAGAAAAAGACTCACCAGTGTCCTAAAAAATGCAGTTGTACCCAATGTCCACTTAACCACGGACATGTGGACAAGTGGAGCAGGGCAGGGTCAGGACTATATGACTGTGACAGCCCACTGGGTAGATGTATGGACTCCCGCCGCAAGAACAGCAGCGGCGGCACCAGTAGCAGCATCTCGCAAACGCCAACTCTTTCCTAGGCAGGCTACGCTTTGTATCACCGCTTTCCAGAATACGCACACAGCTGAAAACCTCTTACGGCAACTGAGGAAGATCATCGCGGAATGGCTTACCCCAATTGGACTCTCCTGTGGATTTGTGGCATCGGACAACGCCAGCAATATTGTGTGTGCATTAAATATGGGCAAATTCCAGCACGTCCCATGTTTTGCACATACCTTGAATTTGGTGGTGCAGAATTTTTTAAAAAACGACAGGGGCGTGCAAGAGATGCTGTCGGTGGCCAGAAAAATTGCGGGACACTTTCGGCGTACAGGCACCACGTACAGAAGACTGGAGCACCACCAAAACTACTGAACCTGCCCTGCCATCATCTGAAGCAAGAAATGGTAACGAGGTGGAATTCAACCCTCTATATGCTTCAGAGGTTGGAGGAGCAGCAAAAGGCCATTCAAGCCTATACAATTGAGCACGATATAGGAGATGGAATGCACCTGTCTCAAGTGCAGTGGAGAATGATTTCAACGTTGTGCAAGGTTCTGATGCCCTTTGAACTTGCCACACGTGAAGTCAGTTCAGACACTGCCAGCCTGAGTCAGGTCATTCCCCTCATCAGGCTTTTGCAGAAGAAGCTGGAGGCATTGAAGAAGGAGCTAACACGGAGCGATTCCGCTAGGCATGTGGGACTTGTGGATGCAGCCCTTAATTCGCTTAACAAGGATTCACGGGTGGTCAATCTGTTGAAATCAGAGCACTACATTTTGGCCACCGTGCTCGATCCTAGATTTAAAGCCTACCTTGGATCTCTCTTTCCGGCAGACACAGGTCTGCTGGGGTTGAAAGACCTGCTGGTGACAAAATTGTCAAGTCAAGCGGAACGCGACCTGTCAACATCTCCTCCTTCACATTCTCCCGCAACTGGGGGTGCGAGGAAAAGGCTCAGAATTCCGAGCCCACCCGCTGGCGGTGATGCAGGGCAGTCTGGAGCGACTGCTGATGCTGACATCTGGTCCGGACTGAAGGACCTGACAACGATTACGGACATGTCGTCTACTGTCACTGCATATGATTCTCTCAACATTGATAGAATGGTGGAGGATTATATGAGTGACCGCATCCAAGTAGGCACGTCACACAGTCCGTACTTATACTGGCAGGAAAAAGAGGCAATTTGGAGGCCCTTGCACAAACTGGCTTTATTCTACCTAAGTTGCCCTCCCACAAGTGTGTACTCCGAAAGAGTGTTTAGTGCCGCCGCTCACCTTGTCAGCAATCGGCGTACGAGGTTACATCCAGAAAATGTGGAGAAGATGATGTTCATTAAAATGAATTATAATCAATTCCTCCGCGGAGACATTGACCAGCAGCAATTGCCTCCACAAAGTACACAGGGAGCTGAGATGGTGGATTCCAGTGGGGACGAATTGATAATCTGTGAGGAGGGGGATGTACACGGTGATATATCGGAGGGTGAAGATGAGGTGGACATCTTGCCTCTGTAGAGCCAGTTTGTGCAAGGAGAGATTAATTGCTTCTTTTTTGGGGGGGTCCAAACCAACCCGTCATATCAGTCACAGTCGTGTGGCAGACCCTGTCACTGAAATGATGGGTTGGTTAAAGTGTGCATGTCCTGTTTTGTTTATACAACATAAGGGTGGGTGGGAGGGCCCAAGGATAATTCCATCTTGCACCTCTTTTTTCTTTTCTTTTTCTTTGCATCATGTGCTGATTGGGGAGGGTTTTTTGGAAGGGACATCCTGCGTGACACTGCAGTGCCACTCCTAGATGGGCCCGGTGTTTGTGTCGGCCACTAGGGTCGCTTATCTTTCTCACACAGTCAGCTACCTCATTGCGCCTCTTTTTTTCTTTGCGTCATGTGCTGTTTGGGGAGGGTTTTTTGGAAGGGACATCCTGCGTGACACTGCAGTGCCACTCCTAGATGGGCCCGGTGTTTGTGTCGGCCACTAGGGTCGCTTATCTTTCTCACACAGTCAGCTACCTCATTGCGCCTCTTTTTTTCTTTGCGTCATGTGCTGTTTGGGGAGGGTTTTTTGGAAGGGACATCCTGCGTGACACTGCAGTGCCACTCCTAGATGGGCCCGGTGTTTGTGTCGGCCACTAGGGTCGCTTATCTTTCTCACACAGTCAGCTACCTCATTGCGCCTCTTTTTTTCTTTGCGTCATGTGCTGTTTGGGGAGGGTTTTTTGGAAGGGACATCCTGCGTGACACTGCAGTGCCACTCCTAGATGGGCCCGGTGTTTGTGTCGGCCACTAGGGTCGCTAATCTTACTCACACAGCTACCTCATTGCGCCTCTTTTTTTCTTTGCGTCATGTGCTGTTTGGGGAGGGTTTTTTGGAAGGGACATCCTGCGTGACACTGCAGTGCCACTCCTAGATGGGCCCGGTGTTTGTGTCGGCCACTAGGGTCGCTTATCTTACTCACACAGCGACCTCGGTGCAAATTTTAGGACTAAAAATAATATTGTGAGGTGTGATGTGTTCAGAATAGGCTGAAAATGAGTGTAAATTATGTTTTTTGAGGTTAATAATACTTTGGGATCAAAATTACCCCCAAATTCTATGATTTAAGCTGTTTTTTAGGGTTTTTTGAAAAAAACACCCGAATCCAAAACACACCCGAATCCGACAAAAAAAATTCGGTGAGGTTTTGCCAAAACGCGGTCGAACCCAAAACACGGCCGCGGAACCGAACCCAAAACCAAAACACAAAACCCGAAAAATTTCCGGCGCTCATCTCTAATTTTTACAAGGGTGGATATTTTATATTGCGTTAACCATCAATAGATGGTGCTAGACACGCCCAAAAGGCGGTGCTAGACACACACCTCCAACAGTGCACCCCCTAATAAAATGTGCTGCGCACGCCTATGCCTGTTTTACATATGCAGGGGGCCGCTGATGTTGGTTCTTGCACACAGTGGTAAAATGTATAGTTACGGCACTGCTGATGGGTATTAGTAGAATTCTCACCAGCACAGACAGCGGCGTGTTAGCTGGATCATCCTCTCCCTGCCTCGTGCTGGATGAAAGGTCACTGGCCTTATTCGACCAGAGCCGGCCCCTTTTGTATTATGTTCTGGGCACGCGGCTCAGGAACGTGGCTGGCCGGGGCTGCGGTGCAGGAAGCGGGCCATGTGAGTGCTGGACTCCGGCTGCCTTCCCGCAGGCCCTGGGACTTCTCGGGAACCCAGCACCGGTCTCTCCTCCCCATGGCGGGCTCAGCCACAAGATAACGGCCTCTCAGCAGCCTGGGGGCCAGACAGCAGCTCCAGCCATGGAGGGGGGAGCGGCCCAGCATCAGCACCAGCAGCACTAACATAGCAGCGATCACTGGGATCGAGAGGCCAAGGCTCCCCGTACTCCTCGCTCACATTGCTCTCTTCATTGCCAGACTTCAGGGGCTACTGCCTTATAGCACTACATTAACCCGCACACCCCCTGTCTGTCATCTGTCATTACCATGTGCATCTATATTATTAAATGTACGTGTGTGTGTATATATATATATATATATGTGTGTGTATTCACAGTATATGTGTGTACACCTGTCCCTCTCCCACCTCCGGCTCCCTTCACCCGCCCCTGCCCCACCTGCAGCAATAAAAATATTGCACGCCCTAAGGGCATGAAAGGGATAAGGGGGCGTCCCCTTGCGATGGTGTGAAGAGCGCCCGTAGGGTGCGAAGAATAACCTAGTATTTAATAAAAAGAGAATTAAAGTATATAATAAGTGATTAGGGAGTAAAGGGGGGTATTGACGAGAGAGATGTGTTCTGAGCGATCTTAACACAGACCGCTCAGCACACATCTCTCCACCCGCTCAGCACAGTGCGATGTGCTGAGCGAGAGAGGGGACGGACGGGGGTTCGCTCACTTCACATGCTGGGGGGCATACACACTGCAGATCCGTGCTTAAAATCTAAGCATTCTAGTCAGATTGCTTAGATTTTAAACACGGATCTCTCCGTATGTTCCCCCCTTAAGATAGGGATAGTCCTAGATAAATAAAGTAACTTGGGCAGAATCATCATTTTCAAAGCAGCAATGCGTCCAATCCAAAACACATGTTGCATCATCCATTCTGTAAGCAAAAATTAAACGTAGAAGTGATGAATAATTAGCTGAAATGAGATTGGCCACTCTCGGGGTGATCTGGACCCCCAAGTATTTGAGGCTTCTCTCCTGCCAGACATATGCATAGTGGGCTTTTAGGGACTGTAATAGAGTAGGAGGGAAACCAACCAGGAGCGCCTCTGTTTTAAAATAATTTAACTTATAATAGGAGACCTTAGAATATTCTCCCAATAAAGCATGCAGTGCCTGCAGATATTTTTCCGACTCAGTCAGGATAAGGAGAACGTCAGCCGCAAATAAGCAGACCTTATAGGACCTGCCAAAGAGAGTCGGGCCCTTAATGGAATCAGTGGATCTTATTTTCTTGGCTAAAGGCTTGATTGCAAGAGCAAACACCAAAGGAGATAAGGGGCAGCCTTGGCGAGTACCATTGGAAATCTGAAAGATTGAAGAAAGCATCCCATTCACAAGCACTTGGGCGGACGGGTTAGAATAAAGTGCCGATATAGAAGAAAGAGCCCTCCCATCTATTCCAAATTTCCAGAGAACTGCATAGAGATAACCCCAGTACAATCGATCAAATGCCTTCTCCACATCCAATGACAGTAATAACAGGGGTACATCCGAGGCGGAGAAGGCATCCAAGATATTAATAATCCACCTAGTGTTATCCATGGATTGCTGACCGGGGACAAATCTCACCTGGTCCTGATGGATAAGGGATTGGAGCAAAGGGTTAAGTCTATTTGCTCTAAGCTTTGCTTAAAGTTTCCCATCCGTATTAAGTAAAGCTATAGGGTGGTAGTTAGACATAAGGGACGGATTTTTACCAGGTTTGGGGAAGGTTACTATGTAGGCTTCCAGCTCCTCTGCCAGAACAGCCCCGCGGGATGAAGCCGCATTAAAAATCGACTCCAGTACTGGCACTAGGGAGTCCTTTAAGCATTTATAGAATACATTGGTGTAACATCAGGACCAGGTGCCTTATCCAGTGGCAGGGAATCTATAACACTGCCGATTTCCTCAAGGGACAATGGTCTCTCAAGGAACTGACAGGTTTCTGAATCAAAGGAAGGGACATCAATGTCACTTTAAAAGGCCTCAATATCTACGTGTGTGGGTTGTGGAGTTGATGGATTCCTCAAATTATATAGGAAGGCATAATAGTTCACAAAGGCGTCAGCTATAGCCGAGGGGTCAGTAATTTAAATGTTTCTAGAGTTAGTAATCATCTCCGCCCATTCTTTAGCAATTTTTCCTGTGAGTTTTCTGGCCAACATCTTTCCCACCCTGTTCCCTTGAACGTAAAACCTCTCTTTTAATTTGAAGAGGTTCCTATGGACCTCTGTTAGGGCCAGGAGGTTCTATTTGTCCCACACTTTAAATAGTTCCCGATAAATTGTCTAGTTGGAAGGAGAGGCCTTAAGTTGACTTTCAAAATCCACCAAATACCTCTCAACATCTGCTTGGTGTTTACAGGATGCTCTTAGGAGATGAGCTGCAGCTTGAATTGCTGAGCCTCTAACTACTGCTTTGAGAGCACACCAGTGAGTAAAGTGAGATGTATCTACTGGGTCATTAGTGTCTAGATACATGGATAGTGCCTGGAAAGAAGATACCCACCAAGGCGCCAGGGTCTAGGGTTTTTTTTGACAGAATTAAGGTCCCAATGTATTGAAAGTGCTGAGTGATCCGACCAAGATACTGGCTAGATAGAAGCCCTTCACACTGTTTGAAGAGTCCATTTGTCTGAGACCGCAAGATCAATTCTAGAGTAGGAACCTTGGACTTGGGAGTAAAAGGTATAGTCCCTACAGGCTGGGTTCTTGGATCTCCAAATATCATATAAATCTTGTTTATGGAGGATGTGTCTAAAGACACCTCCTGGGAGCATTCATAGACTGGCCGAACTTCACTGGGTAGGGGAGCTGAGGATCTGTCAAGACCTGGGTCTAGGACCATATTAACATCTAACACCATGAAGGATGAGGGAATTATGTTGGCTTTACACTTAGCAAAAGGAGATAGGGCCAGCTTCCATTTGTTAGGTGAGTTCAAGCCCTTGAGATTTAATGACAGTACATTACCATTAGAAATCATTATAAATGAGTTACAAATTAATACGGACCAAAGAGCACTAGAAGCATAAAATTGTGTGTCTTTATATGTATTTTTTGTATGACATCTTCCAAAAAATGTAAAACTGCAAACATGAAAATCCCAGTTTTTTCATAACTTACCGCCCCACATAGAATTTTCCCCACGTTGGCAATGATGGGGTCATTCTGTAATTAAAACAACAGCAAGAAGTTACTTAATCACTATTGGAGTTAACTTTTGTATAAGAAAATTTAACCTGTCTCTTTGACCAATACACTGACTGCTATGGAAGGGTGGCATTGTCAGATCAATCATATCAGTTTCAATTAATAGCATCTAATTTCACATACAAAAGCTGGTAAAAAAGTAGAACATACACTCCCCAAATCATGGACAGACACTGGATAATTGGGCCATTACATGTCTTAACATGAAATTACATACTGCAATCTACAAATCAAAGTGAAGTACACAGATAAGTGCTATTGCTATATAAAAAATTAAGAATAATCACAGTTTAATAATACAAAAACAATTCATATAAACATTCAAATGAAGGCCTTATAACCAATATATGCTCAGTTCATATATAATCAGTCTTTGGACATAAAGATGATAACCCCAAATTTGGGAAGTAGCGGACAGTTCAAATACAGTGGCACCCCATTGTCGTCATTTGAACCATCGGTAAGTGGAAACCCCAAAGAACTGTCACAGGATCGCTAATTATTTACCATAAACTGGATATATATCCCTATAGGGTCAGACACCTCTAGATTTTTCAACTGTCCGCTACTTCCCAAGTTTGGGATTATTACCTTTATTCCTAAAGACTGATTATACATGAACTGAGCAGATATTGGTTTTAAGGCCTTCATTTCAATGCTTATATGAATTGTTGTTAATTGTATTATTAACTGATTATTCTTACATTTTTATATGGCACCTATCTATGCATTTCACTTTTATTTGTAAAGCGCTGTTTACATTTTGTTGCACTCTGTTGTTTGTGGAGACTATCTCCCTATTAACAGCTGCCTTGTTAAACCATCACAGTAGCACTTGAATAGAAATACCATTTTTGATAAATAGTTAGATAGATAGATAGATAGATAGATCGATAGATAGATAGATAGATAGATAGATAGATAGATAGATAGATAGATAGATAGATAGATAGATAGATAGATAGATTTCCTTTTGGAAAATGTGCATTTTTTAAGTTTAATAGCTTATAGCACTAATAAGTTTTAGTGGGATCAGTATGAGATCCTGGCGGTCGGGATCCTGGCGGTCAGGAGGCCGAATTTGGGATCCCGGTGGCGAGCGCAGCATGTTCCCTGCGCTCAGAGCCAGCCCTAACCAATATGATGCCCTAGGCAAGATTTTGGCTGGTGCCCCCTAGCACCACCGCTAGTTCCACCTCTGACCCTGCACCCCTTTCCCAGCACCATCACCCCCCACCCATAGCAGTCCTTTTCTTGTTTTCCTACCCCCTGCAATTTAAATAAGAACAGTGTGCACATTCAGTGCACAGCCCTAAAAGGTAAGAGTTTTTGCTGGCAAGAGGCACGGTCACACATTAGTACCCCCAATTCAAATTATGCCTCACAGTAGTGCAACTTTATTCACAATTTATCATACGATAAATCATATTATCACTGTTATGAACCACAGGTAGTGGTTCATTCCTGTTTTCCGTTTATGTATTTTATGTTATAGTTCTCTTGCAGGCCAGGATTTCCCTTTGCTCTGGTTTAGAAGACTCTTGTTTGCTGCCGGTGGTGAGTCTGTGTAATTGCAGCCTGTTTCCATGTGTTTGGCCTCACCTGTCTGTTAATTGCATCTTGTCAGTTTGGAGTTGTGCAACAGGGCTCCCTGTTATATTCTGGCTCAGTGCATTACACAGACGCCGGTGATAGTTTCTGAGCTTCTGTCTAGCAGGTTCTGTCTAGCTGCTTCCAGCCTTGATCCAGCCTTGAACCAGCCTTGATCCAGTGTCTGATCCAGTGTCTGATCCAGTGTCTTGCCTTGAAGCGTTCCTGTCCTGAAGTCCAGTGGCTTTGGCTGTTCCTGATCCTGATTCCGTACCCTGGTCCGTGGTGTCCACTGCTCAGTCGTTGGAACTCTGCCTGTCCTCTGGTCCTGAGAGCCTCTGTCAGCTACATTGGGGGTTCCTGTCCGTTTGCCAGTATTTGTACCAGTTCCGTGAGTAGCGGCTTTGCCGTGTCCATCGGCCAAGGCCGCTGTATTCTTTAGTTTATAGTTACTGGTGTTTTGCAGAGGGTTCTGCATATGCTGTCGCCGCCGGTACACAACAGTATTGTGTCGGCGTGTGGACAGCATTTCCTTAGTTGTTTATCCTGGCGGCTGTGCCGCATATACGTTAAGTTTTAGGTCTCTTAGTAACCCCTAGCTCTCTGTTTTGTTTAGTTAGAGGTTCCCTTGTTATCATCCCGTCTCGGTTCACGCCTTGTCTCACATTAAGACCTGGGGGCATCGGAGTTGGGCAGACCTAATCCGCCCTTCAAGCGCGGCTTCCGGAGGCCCAAGAAACCATAGTCTCGCAGGCGTGAACTGACCACGCGGGTGAAACAATGGAGGTAGGTTGCTAGGGGTTACCATTACACCTTGCCATCATTTCAGCATCACGTTCTTGTGCTCTGGACTTTCTACGCAATACCTCTTTGTTCAGAGCACCAAGAACGTAACATTATCACCGGCCATACAACAAAAAAGAAACAAAGCTAAATAGTAGTTTTTTCTTTTTTGGCCCAAGTCTAGAATCCAGTCCTGTCTAGAATCCAGTCCTGTCTAGAATCCAATGTGCAGAACCCAGTCCGGTGTTCAGAATCCAGTCCTGTCTAGAATTCAGTGTGCAGAACCCAGTCCAGTATTTAAAACCTAGTCCAGTGTCTAGAATCTTGTCTAGAATCTTGTCTAGAATCTTGTCTAGTTTCAAATCCTCCTATGCCTACTATGCAAGCCCTGCAGGCGTCTCTCTCAGCCCGGAACTCTGCTTTCAGTGCTTTGAAACCTGAGCGGCTGGAAGTTTTGCAGCAATCCTTAAAGCAACTGCAAAACCTTCTGACCAAAATTTTGCTTATCTTGCCAGGAGTTGTTGAGAGTTCATCCTCTAAAGAGACTTTTGCTCACAGTATGGTGACAAGAGAATCCTCAGGTTCAGTTGGAGAGAAAAAGTTTAAAAGTTTTCTGCGGCCCAGGCTCTCAGAAGAGGAGCGTCTGCGTCGCAGAAACTTAAATTTATGCCTATATTGTGGGGGTTTAGGCCACTATCTGCAGACCTGTGAGTTGTGCAAGCCAAAGTGTGGCGACAAGTCCTGCCCTCTGGCCAAGTTGAGTCAGGATTCAAGACCTACTCCTGTCTCTACTGTGGCAGAGGTACTTGTCACACAACCCACACTAAAAATCACTCTGTCCTATAATTGGGGTCCTTGGGGTAGGGAGCCCCATTATAGATTCAGGAACCAAAGGCGAATGTTTCTCTCCTCTCTTGATTTTCCTGTTGAATCAGAGTTGCAAACCCCGGGAGCGGTACCCGATGCCCAGAGTCCTGGAGCGGTGCCCGATGCCTGGAGTCCTGGAGCGGTACCCGATGCTCTGGGTCACAGAGGGACATTGGATATAATAGCTCAGGTGTCAATACCAGAAGGGGTCTCTGAAGCTGTTACCCCAGGTAGGGACTTGAAAAGCGCAACCCCAGAAAAGGTGTCTAAAACCATAGTTCTAGAAGGGAACTCGAGAAGCAAAACCCCAGAAGGGATCTTTGAAGTAATATCCCCAAGTGGGGTCTCGAGAGACACAGCCCCAGAGAAGGGTCTAGGGGTTGCTTTCCCAGGAAAGGACTCAAGAGGCATAGCTTTAGTGGAGGTTCTGAAGGTTATAGCTTCAGCAAAAGTCCCGGAGGTCATTATCCCGGGAGTAGTTTCAATAATTATCGACTCTGAGAGGGAGGCTGACGGTCTGGTCCCAGAGAGGGAGGCTGATGGCCCGGTCCCAGAGAGGGAGGCTGACGGCCCGGTCCCAGAGAGGGATGCTGACGGCCCGGTCCCAGTAAGAGAATCCGAGGTTTCTGCCCCCAGTGGGGTTCCCGAAGGCCACTGCCCCAGCAGGGTTCCCGAAGGCCACTGCCCCAGCGGGGTTCCCGAAGGCCACTGCCCCAGCGGGGTTCCCGAAGGCCACTGCCCCAGTGGGGTTCCCGAAGGCCACTGCCCCAGAGGGGGTTCCGAGGGCCACTGCCCAGAGGGGGTTCTGAGGGCCACTGCCCCAGAGGGGGTTCCGAGGGCCACTGCCCCAGGTGGGGTTAAGAAAGTCACTGCCCCCGGGGGGGTTCAGAAAGTCACAGCCTCGAGTAATGTCAGTAGTGACCTGGTCCTAGCAAAGCACTCTAGTCAGTCAGATGGGAAGGAAGCAGATCCTGACTCTGTTGATATCTCAACATCTATAGTCTTTGGATGGGGACTTAGTCCAATTTCTGGCGCTTTACAAACACTACTACACCATTTTGTTGTCTAGACCATTTCTGGGCATCACTTCAGAGAACATTGTGCTCTATCTGATATGTTCCTTTAGAGGGGAGCCTTTTGAGTGGGCGTCCAACTTAATGAAAACTGAAGATCCCATTCTTCAGGATCCCCTGGCATTCAGTGATGCAGTTATTAAGAGATATGGTTCCAAAGAAATTGGTTCAGGTTCCTCTAGGTCACCCGTCTTATATGCTGAGAGTCCACCGTATACTATAAACTCTGCACAAAAATCTCAGCCCATTGCTTTGACTACAGGATGTGCTTTTCTATCTTCTTCTAGTAGTAGTACTTTGCCTGAAAGTTCAGTTCCCAAAGTTAAGAAACCAATCTCTGATTTGAACCCAGCCTTGCTGGAAGGTACCTTCAGTTCAGACAATGTTTGGGGAATTACCTTGGTCAGACCTCAAGAACTTTGTAAAAAAAGAAGAAGCAGAAAAGCAAATAATTATTGACTCTTGCCTTGTGTAAAAAAAAAAAAAAAAAAAGATTTTTTTCCTGTCTTGTGTCCAGTGGCCACCATCAAGGGGAGGGGGGGGGGGGGGCGCACTGGTTACAAGCTGTTCCCACAGCTTGTTTCTGTTTCTTGTCATTGTCTGTTTGTTTAAGTGTCAGGTTTTTTAGAGTATCCCTTGTTTTGGAAAGTCTGAATTTTGGGGTCCGTTGACCCCTCCTCAAGGGGGGGAGTACTGTTATGAGCCACGGCAGTGGCTCATTCCTGTTTTGCATTTTGGTTATGTATTTTATGTTATACTTCTGTTTCTGTTCCCCGTGGGTGTCATGGGGTGACTGGAGCCCACCCTTAAGGAGAGGGTACTGTTATGAACCACAGGTAGTGGTTCATTCCTGTTTTCCGTTTATGTATTTTATGTTATAGTTCTCTTGCAGGCCAGGATTTCCCTTTGCTCTGGTTTAGAAGACTCTTGTTTGCTGCCGGTGGTGAGTCTGTGTAATTGCAGCCTGTTTCCATGTGTTTGGCCTCACCTGTCTGTTAATTGCATCTTATCAGTTTGGAGTTGTGCAACAGGGCTCCCTGTTATATTCTGGCTTAGTGCATTACACAGACGCCGGTGATAGTTTCTGAGCTTCTGTCTAGCAGGTTCTGTCTAGCTGCTTCCTGCCTTGATCCAGCCTTGATCCAGCCTTGATCCAGTGTCTGATCCAGTGTCTGATCCAGTGTCTTGTCTTGAAGCGTTCCTGTCCTGAAGTCCAGTGGCTTTGGCTGTTCCTGATCCTGATTCCGTACCCTGTTCTGTGGTGTCCACTGCTCAGTCGTTGGAACTCTGCCTGTCCTCTGGTCCTGAGAGCCTCTGTCAGCTACATTGGGGGTTCCTGTCCGTTTGCCAGTATTTGTACCAGTTCCGTGAGTAGCGGCTTTGCCGCGTCCGTCAGCCAAGGCCGCTGTATTCTTTAGTTTATAGTTACTGGTGTTTTGCAGAGGGTTCTGCATATGCTGTCACCGCCGGTACACAACAGTATTGTGTCGGCGTGTGGACAGCATTTCCTTAGTTGTTTATCCTGGCGGCTGTGCCGCATATACGTTTAGTTTTAGGTCTCTTAGTAACCCCTAGCTCTCTGTTTTGTTTAGTTAGAGGTCCCCTTGTTATCATCCCATCTCGGTTCATGCCTTGTCTCACATTAAGACCTGGGGGCATCGGAGTTGGGCAGACCTAATCCGCCCTTCAAACGCGGCTGCCGGAGACCCAAGAAACCATAGTCTCGCAGGCGTGAACTGACCACACGGGTGAAACAACGGAGGTAGGTTACTAGGGGTTACCATTGCACCTTGCCATCATTTCAGCGTCTCGTTCTTGTGCTCTGGACTTTCTACACAATACCTCTTTGTTCAGAGCACCAAGAACGTAACATTCACATTACATCACACAGTAGTACCAATTTACCTTATATACGTTACTTCTCAGAGTAGTGCCCCTTATTCACATAACGTCATACTGAATTGCTCCTTATTCACATTGCACCACACCATATTGCTCTTTATTCTCATTACACCACACCATATTGCTCCTTATTCACATTACACTATACCATATTGCTCTTTATTCACATTAGACCACACAGTAGTGCCCTTTCTATATGTTACACCACACAGTAGAGCACCTTATACACATAATGCCACACACTGGTAATGCATTTATACACATAATACCACACAGTAATGCCCCTTACAAATATGACACACATTATTAATGTCCTTATAAACATAATGCGCCTTACACATTATGGCAACCCTTATTAATTCCCTTATACACATAATTTCCCTTACACATATGCTGCACATTGTTAATGCCCTTAAACACATAATGACACACATAGTGCCCCTTACACATATGATACACATTAATAATGCCCTTATACAAATAATCACACATATAGTTCCTGGCGTGAGTCAACTGGCAGCTCTGCTAATGTCGGGTGCCTATTTTTTATGAAAATGCATCTTATTTGCATTGCTATGTGGGGCTAGGATGCACAAACAGCTTCTTCTGATTAAAATTATATGCAGCATGCCAATATACTGTGTGCGACTGTATCTGCATACGAAATGCTACACACAGAATATAGCAATGCCGCATATCATTTTAATCAGCAGAAGCTGCTTGTGCCCCTAGGCATACCAGATGCCCTAGGCAATTGCCTAGTTTGCCTATGCCTAAGGCCGGCTCTGCCCCGGAGCCTCCTCTGCGTGTGATGTCACAGAAGTACCTCCCCGCCACAGCCGCGCCCAGATCCCCAGAGGCCCTGACTCCGCAACACAGCACCTGGCCTGCCGGCCTGGAAGCCCCAAGATGGCTAATGTAACAGATAGAGTGGGTGATATCCTGGAGGGTAATGTATAGACGCTGAATCAATGTAAAAGGTGACAGTGCTGTGCAGTGCAGTGGGTGTGTAGTCTGGGCCGGTGCTAGAGTGTTCGGTGCCCCCCTGCAAACTATAAATTTGCACCCTCGCATACTTTACAAACGCACAGCGCACATAATACCCCCTGTAGTAGAGACACTTACACATGTCACGCCCCCCCTGAACGAGTGATGCTTACACATGCCATGCCCCCCCGTACCAGAGACGCTTACACATGTCACGCCCCCCTGTACCAGTTCCGCTTACACACGTAACGCCCCCCTGTACCAGTGACGCTTACAAACGTAATGCCCCCCTGTACCAGTGACGCTTACACACGTAACGCCCCCCTGTACCAGTGACACTTACACACGTAATGCCCCCCTGTACCAGTGACGCTTACAAACGTAATGCCCCCCTGTACCAGTGACGCTTACACTCGTAACGCCCTCCTGTACCAGTGACACTTACACACGTAATGCCCCCCTGTACCAGTGACGCTTACATGCGTAATGCCTTCCCTGTACCAGTGATGCTTACACACGTAACGCCCCCCTGTACCAGTGACGCTTACACACGTAACGCCCCCCTGTACCAGTGACGCTTACACACGTAACGCCCCCTGTTCCAGTGCCGCTTACACACGTAACGCCCCCTTTATCAGTGCCGCTTACACACGTAACGCCCCCTGTACCAGTGCCGCTTACAAACGTAATGCCCCCCTGTACCAGTGATGCTTACACACATAACGCCCCCCTGTACCAGTGAAGCTTACACACGTAACGCCCCCTATACCAGTGACGCTTACACACGTAACGCCCCCCGGTACCAGTGCCGCTTACACGCGTAACGCCCCCCTGTACCAGTGCCGCTTACACACGTAACGCCCCCTGTACCAGTGCCGCTTACACACGTAACGCCCCCCTGTACAAGTGCCACTTACACACGTAACGCCCCCCTGTACCAGTGCCGCTTACACACGTAACGCCCCCCTGTACCAGTGCCGCTTACACACGTAACCCCCTGTACCAGTGCCGCTTACACACATAACGCCTCCTCTACCAGTGACGCTTACACATGTAATGCCCCCTGAACCAGTGATGCTTACACACGTAACACCCCCTGTACCAGTGACGCTTACACATGTAATGCCCCCTGTACCAGTGACGCTTACACACGTAACGCCCCCTGTACCAGTGCCGCTTACACACGTAATGCCCCCTGTACCAGTGACGCTTACACACGTAATGCCCCCTGTACCAGTGACGCTTACACACTTAACGCCCCCTGTACCAGTGCCGGTTACACACGTAACGCCCCCTGTACCAGTAACGCTTACACACGTAACGCCCCCTCTACCAGAGACGCTTACACACGTAACGCCCCCTCTACCAGTGATGCTTACACACGTAACGCCCCCTCTACCAGTGACGCTTACACACGTAACGCCCCCTCTACCAGTGACGCTTACACACGTAACGCCCCCTGTACCAGTGACGCTTACACACGTAATGCCCCCTCTACCAGTGACGCTTACACACGTAACGCCCCCTCTACCAGTGACGTTTACACACGTAACGCCCCCTATACCAGTGACGCTTACACGCGTAACGCCCCCTCTACCAGAGACGCTTACACACGTAACGGCCCCTCTACCAGTGATGCTTACACACGTAACGCCCCCTCTACCAGTGACGCTTACACACGTAACGCCCCCTCTACCAGTGACACTTACACACGTAATGCCCCCTCTACCAGTGACGCTTACACACGTAACGCCCCCTCTACCAGTGACGTTTACACACGTAACGCCCCCTCTACCAGTACCGCTTACACACATTATGCAGCAGTCACACACACACACACACACACACACACACACACACACACACACGTATATACAAACACACACATACATACTGTACATACATTACACACATACACAGTCACACATATATACAGTTTACATAGACACTGTATATACACACACACACTCTCTATCCAGACACTTATCTAATGAAGTCTGGCTGGCCGAAGCTGTAGCAGCTCATCCTCCTGCTGCAGCATGGTCCCGTGTAGCTCTGCCCTTTACTCCCATCTAGCTCTGCCCACTTTGGCTCCCTCCCGGCCACTGAATGTCACACAGGGAAGGGGAGGCGGGAGAGGAAGTTTTGTGCTGACGGCGCCGAGGGGGAGAAGAGGCTTTGTGCTGCTGGCGTTGAGGGGGAGAAAAGGTTTTGTGCTTCCGGCGCCGCTGCATGTGTGACAGCAGCCTGCAGCAGCAGCAGGTCAGCACAGGGATGCAGAGCAGGGAGAACGTCTCTCCTTCCTGGTGCCTCCCTGCACTGCATCCCTTTGCTGAGTGGCTAGCGCCGGATCTGTGTGCAGTGTCACTGACACTGACACTGCACAGCACTCTCACCTTTTACATTGATTCAGCCAGTCACTCAGTTCTGCCAGCCAGTCACTATTGTTAGCACCAGTGTCCCAACGCCCCATATTACAGGGAAGTAGACGCACTAAATAAACTACAGCTCCCAGCAGCCCTTAGCGCCGAAGCATTCCGGCCCTTAGGGCTGCTGGGAGCTGTAGTTTATTGAGTGCATCTTCTTCCCTGTAATGTGGCGCGTTGGGACACCGGCGCTAACAATAGTCACTGTCTGCTGTGAGAGTCTCCGGGAGAGCCACTGCCAAAGGGAGGACAGCAGCTTAGCTGCTTCCAGGAGAAGAAGCATTACCCACCCCTCCCCCACTCGCAGTACCTCCAAGCCCCATCCGTTGCACCCCCACACACCCCCTCCAGCACCCGCGGTAGCTCCGGACCCTCCCCCCACCCGCAGCAACCCCGCTCCCACTGCATCCACCCCTCCCCCACCGGGACACCCCTGCAACTGCTCCTCCCCCACCCGCAGTGGCTCCGGACCACCACCCGTGGCACCCTCCCCCACCTGTTGCACCACTGCACCAGACCCTCCTCCACCTGCGGCACCACCGCATCCGCCCCTCCCGCTGCACCTCAGGGTCCCATCCGCGTCTTCCCCGCACCCGCCACTCCCCCAACCAAAGCACCTACTATGTGATTCATCGGGCCCTGTGTGCGCTGTTCATGCCGTTGCAAGGGGCTTCGACCCCTTGACCATTGCATGCCCTTTGTCCGTGCAATATTTAACCACTCACACAATTATGATTGGATGTAATTCTCCATATAATAAAAATATTGCACGCCACAAGGGTGTGCAGGGGTTAAGGGGACGTAGCCCCTTACGACGGTGTGAAGAGATGAATCACCTAGTATATATATATATATATATATATATATATACACACACAATACAGAGTCCGGCTCTCCTAATAATATAGTTACTTGTCCGGGTGCTCGCACCGCCATACACTTAATATGTAATCCGATAATACCCATGTCTCTGCACCGCACTCCAGGAGTATGGGTATATATATATATATATATATATATAAACCTCCAACAAGGAACGACACTCAGAGACAGGTTATTCTGCTGTATATTTGTCCTGACGACGGGGATTTACTCCCCGAAACGTTGACCATCTGGAATATAACTTTTTTCTAACGTTTTTGTCTCTGAGTGCCGTTCCTTGTTGGAGGTTTGCATATGCTTTGTTCTGGCACCTGAGCATCAGTGACTTTGATATTGGAGTGCCGGCTGCTGCTGGATTTGTGTATATATATATATATTAGAGATGTGCACTGGAAATTTTTGGGGTATTGTGTTTTGGTTTTGGATTCGGTTTCGCGGCCGTGTTTTGGATTCGGACGCGTTTTGGCAAAACCTCCTTGTAAATTTCTTGTCGGATTCGGGTGTGTTTTGGATTCGGGTGTTTTTTTCAAAAAAACCCTCAAAAACAGCTTAAATCATAGAATTTGGGGGTCATTTTGATCCTATAGTGTTATAAACCTCAATAACCATAATTTCCACTCATTTCCAGTCTATTCTGAACACCTCACACCTCACAATATTATTTTTATTCCTAAAATTTGCACCGAGGTCACTGGATGACTAAGCTAAGCGACCCAAGTGGGCAGCACAAACACCTGGCCCATCTAGGAGTGGCACTGCAGTGTCAGACAGGATGGCACTTAAAAAAATTGGCCCCAAACATCACATGATGCAAAGATAAATAATAAAAAAAAATAGGTGCAAGATGGAATTGTCCTTGGGCCCTCCCACCCACCCTTATGTTGTATAAACAGTACATGCACACTTTAACAAACCCATAATTTCAGCCACAGGGTCTGCCACACGACTGTGGCTGAAATGACTGGTTGGTTTGGGCCCCCACCAAAAAAAGAAGCAATCAATCTCTTCTTGCTCAAACTGGCTCTACAGAGGCAAGATGTCCACCTCATCATCATCCCCCGATTCCTCACCCCTTTCACTGTGTACATCCCCCTCCTCACAGAGTATTAATTCATCCCCACTGGAATCCACCATCTCAGGTCCCTGTGTACTTTCTGGAGGCAATTGCTGGTGAATGTCTCCAGGGAGGAATTGATTATAATTAATTTTGATGAACAACATCTTCTCCACATTTTGTGGAAGTAACCTCGTACTCCGATCGCTGACAAGATGACTGGCTGCACTAAACACTCTTTCGGAGTACACACTGGAAGGGGGGCAACTTAGGTAAAATAAAGCCAGTTTGTTCAAGGGCCTCCAAATTGCCTCTTTTTCATGCCAGTATATGTCTGACGTGCCTACTTGGATGCTGTCACTCATTTAATCCTCCACCATTCTTTAAATGGTGACAGAATCATATGCAGTGACAGTAGACGACATGTCAGTAATCATTGGCAGGTCCTTCAGTCCGGACCAGATGTCAGCACTCGCTCCAGACTGCCCTGCATCACCGCCAGCGGGTGGGCTTGGAATTCTGAGCCTTTTCCTCGCAGCCCCAGTTGCGAGAGAATGTGAAGGAGGAGCTGTTGACGGGTCACGTTCCGCTTGACTTGACAAGTGTCTCACCAGCAGGTCTTTGAACATCTGCAGACTTGTGTCTTCTGGAAAGAGAGATACAACGTAGGATTTAAACCTAGGATCGAGCACGGTTGCCAAAATGTAGTGCTCTGATTTCAACAGATTGACCACCCGTGAATCCTGGTTAAGCGAATTAAGGGCTCCATCCACAAGTCCCACATGCCTAGCGGAATTGCTCAGTTTTAGCTCCTCCTTCAATCTCTCCAGCTGCTTCTGCAAAAGCCTGATAAGGGGAATGACCTGACTCAGGCTGGCAGTGTCTGAACTGACTTCACGTGTGGCAAGTTCAAAGGGTTGCAGAACCTTGCACAACGTTGCAATCATTCTCCACTGCGCTTGAGTCAGGTGCATTCCCCCTCCTTTGCTTATATCATAGGCAGATGTGTAGGCTTGAATGGCCTTTTGCTGCTCCTCCATCCTCTGAAGCATATAGAGTTTTGAATTTCACCTCGTTACCACCTCTTGCTTCAGCTAATGGAGCGGCAGGTTCAGGAGTGTTTGCTGGTGCTCCAGTCTTCAGCACGCGGTGGCTGAATGCCGAAAGTGGCCCACAATTCTTTGGGCCACCGACAGCATCTCTTGCATGCCCCTGTCATTTTTTTAAAAATTCTGCACCACCAAATTACATGTATGTGCAAAACATGGGACGTGCTGGAATTTGCCCACATGTAACGCACGCACAATATTTGTGGCGTTGTCCGATGTCACAAATCCCCAGGAGAGTCCAATTGGGGTAAACCAATCTGCGATGATGTTCCTCAGTTTCCAAAGTAAGGGGTTGTCAGCTGTGTGCCTCTTATGGAAAGCGGTGATACAAAGCGTAGCCTGCCTAGGAACGAGTTGGCATTTGCGAGATGCTGCTACTGGTGCCGCTGCTGTTGCTGCGGGAGGCAATATATCTACCCAGTGGGCTGTCACAGTCATATAGTCCTGAGTCTGCCCTGCTCCACTTGTCCACATGTCCATGGTTAAGTGGACATTGGATACAACTACATTTTTTAGGACACTGGTGACTCTTTTTCTGACGTGTGTGTACATTCTTGGTATCGCCTGCCTAGAGAATTGGAACCTAGATGGGATTTGGTACCGGGGACACACTACCTCAAGAAATTCTCTAAGTCCCTGTGAATTAACGGTGGATACCGGTCACATGTCTAACACCAACACAGCTGCCAAGGCCTGAGTTATCCACTTTGCAGCAGGATGACTGCTGTGATATTTAATCTTCCTCGCAAAGGACTGTTGGACAGTCAATTGCTTACTGGAAGTAGTACAAGTGGTCTTCCGACTTCCCCTCTGGGATGATGATCGACTCCCAGCAGCAACAACAGCAGCACCAGCAGCAGTATGTGTTACACTCGAGGATCCATCAGAGGAATCCCAGTTAGGAGAGGACTAGTCAGACTTGCCAGTGATATGGCCTGCAGGACTACTGGCGTTCCTGTCTAAGGAGGAAATTGACACTGAGGGAGTTGGTGGTGTGGTTTGCAGGAGCTTGGGTACAAGAGGAAGGGATTTATTTGTCAGTGGACTGCTTCCGCTGTCACCCAAAGTTTTTGAACTTGTCAATGACTTCTGATGAATGCGCTCCAGGTGACATATAAGGGAGGATGTTCCTAGGTGGTTAACGTCCTTACCCCTACTTATTACAGCTTGACAAAGGCAACACACGGCTTGACACCAGTTGTCTGCATTTCTGTTGAAATAATTCCACACCGAAGAGGTGATTATTTTGGTATTTTGACCAGGCACGTCAATGGCCTTATTCATCCCATGGACAACAGAAGTCTCCTCGGGTGCCTGATTTAAACAAACCACCTCACCATCAGAATCCTCCTTGTTAATTTCCTCCTCAGCGCCAGCAAAACCCATATCCTCATCCTGGTGTACTTCAACAGTGACATCTTCAATTTGACTATCAGAAACTGGACTGTGGGTGCTCCTTCCAGCACTTCCAGGGGGCACGCAAATGGTGGAAGGAGCCACCTCTTCCCGTCCAGTGTTGGGAAGGTCAGGCATCGCAACCGACACAATTGGACTCTCCTTGGGGATTTGTGATTTAGAAGAATGCACAGTTCTTTGCTGTGCTTTTGCCATCTTAACTCTTTTCAGTTTTCTAGCGTGAGGATGAGTGCTTCCATCCTCATGTGAAGCTGAACCACGAACATAGGCCAGGGCCTCAGCCGTTCCTTGCCACTCCGTGTCGTAAATGGCATATTGGCAAGTTTACGCTTCTCCTCAGATGCTTTTAATTTAGATTTTTGGGTCATTTTACTGAACTTTAGTTTTTTTTATTTTACATGCTCTCTACTATGACATTGGGCATCGGCCTTGGCAGACGACATTGATGGCATTGAATCATCTCTGCCATGACTAGTGGCAGCAGCTTCAGCACTAGGTGGAAGTGGATCTTGATCTTTCCCTATTTCACCCTCCACATTTTTGTTCTCCATTTTTTAATGTGTGGAATTGTACGCCAGTAATATTATTATATAAATAGCAATGGCCTACTGTACTGTACAACTATATACTGTTGGTCACCAAAATGCTGCACTGTACTACTATATATACTGCTCACAAAAATGCAGCACAGATATGGAATGGATACTTGTAGTGACACAGAGCTGCAAGATACAGCAATGGCCTACTGTACTGTACAACTATATACTGTTGGTCACCAAAATACTGCACTGTACTACTATATATACTGTTCACAAAAATGCAGCACAGATATGTAATGGATACTTGCAGTGACACGGAGCTGCAAGATACAGCAATGGCCTACTGTACTGTACAACTATATACTGTTGGTCACCAAAATGCTGCACTGTACTACTATATATACTGCTCACAAAAATGCAGCACAGATATGGAATGGATACTTGCAGTGACACGGAGCTGTAAGATACAGCAATGGCCTACTGTACTGTACAACTATATACCGTTGGTCACCAAAATGCTGCACTGTACTACTATATATACTGCTCACAAAAATGCAGCACAGATATGGAATGGATACTTGCAGTGACATGGAGCTGCAAGATACAGCAATAGCCTGCTGTACTGTACAACTATATACTGTTGGCCACCAAAATGCTGCACTGTACTACTATATATACTGCTCACAAAAATGCAGCACAGATATGGAATGCATACTTGCAGTGACACGGGCCTGCAAGATACAGCAATAGCCTACTGTACTGTAAAACTATATACTGTTGGTCACCAAAATGCTGCACTGTACTACTATATATACTGCTCACAAAAATGCAGCACAGATATGGAATGCATACTTGCAGTGACACGGACCTGCAAGATACAGCAATGGCCTACTGTACTGTACAACTATATACTGTTGGTCACCAAAATGCAGCACACTGAGCACAGATATTTGCAGCACACTGAGCACAGATATGGAGCTTTACAGGCAGAGAACTTAGATATTTGCAGCACACTGAGCACAGATATTTGCAGCACATTGAGCACAGATATGGAGCTTTTCAGGCAGAGAACGTAGCCACGTCCTCGCCGTTCAATCTCCAATGCACGAGTTAAAATGGAGGCGACGCGCGGCTCTTTATATAGAATACCAATCTCACGAGAATCCGACAGTGGGATGATGACGTTTGGCCGCGTTCGGGTTAACCGAGCAAGGCGGGAAGATCCGAGGCTGCCTCGGACCAGTGTAGAATAGGTGAAGTTTGGGGGGGTTCGGATCTCGATGAATATATATATATCTCTGGAGATCTGGCACTCCACGCAAATCACTTAAGCTGCAGCCGGTGCCCTCACAAGGGAGTAGATACTGGTATTGCAGGTGTGGCACTCAAAGCATACTTTCAATAAAAGGCACAGTGGTTGAAGGTTAACTTCAATAGACCTAAATACACCCGGCACTCCTGAGACTCAAACGGCATCTGCTTTGGTGCCCTCCCTAGCTGCATAAGTCCATAGACAGGGGAGAAGATGGGCGGCACTCAGAGGACTTGTAGAATCCATTTATTTAACAAGGATACATCAAACAATGGTTTTGGTCAGCAGCCCATCGCCAGGGATGAACATACACTATGTTAAACATACAATTTATACACACAGACCCTTCCCCCTAAACCCGTGTGCAAATATGGCCTCACCTGCGGGACGCCTCCGGTGTGCAATCAGCCGCACTGATGGCAGCCGTTTACTCCCAGCAGCAGCTCCATCACAGCGGGTGACTTCATCTGTAAGCGTCCACACAGGGACGTCGCGTGCCACATGGATGCTTACGGATGAGGTCACCCGCTGTGATGGAGCGGCTGCTGGGAGTGAGTGGCTGCTGTCAGCACGGCTGATTGCACACCGAAGGCATCCCTCGGGTGAGGCTGTTTTTGCACACGGGCTTAGGGATAAGGGTCTGTGGGTATAAATTGTCTGTTTCATGTATTGTATGTTCATCCCTAATGACAGGCTGCTGCTCGAGAAAATTGTTGGATGTATCCATGTTAAATAAACAGATTCTACAAGTCTTCAGAGTGCAGCCCATGTTCTCCCATATATATACATATATATATATCTATCTATCTATATATTAGAGATGAGCGGGTTCGGTTCTCAGAGAACCGAACCCTACCGGACTTTACGCTCTGAGCCCGGTTCCGAGTCAGGCTCGGGTTTTCCTGCCTGACTCGGAAACCCGACCGAGGCAAAACGTCATCATCCAGCTGTCGGATTCTCGCAGGATTTGGATTCCATATAAGGAGCTGCGCGTCGCTGCCATTTTCACTCCAGTCTCGGAGAGTGTATTGAGAGGATGTGTCCTCAGTGTTCAGTGTCTGTTTGGGGGCGGGAAAGTGGGGTGGCGAGTCTCGGATGTGGCGTGCTGCTCAGTCCAGTGTAGTCAGTATATTGTGCTGCTTCAGTCCAGCCAGTGACAGTGTTGGTGTCCTCTGCTGCCATATATCCAGTGTAGCTGTATAAAGTGGTGCTGTGTTGTGCTGTCAATTCCAGTGTAGTCAGTATATTGTGCTGCATCAGTCCAGCCAGTCACAGTGTTGGTGTCCTCTGCTGCCATATATCCAGTGTAGCTGTATAAAGTGGTGCTGTGTTGTCCTGTGTTGTCCTGCATCAGACCAGTGGTAGTGTCCTGTTCACTGCTATATGTCCACTGCTACAGTATTATTATTATTATTATTATTATAATAATAATAATAATAATAATAACAACAACAACCACAAGTCCCTTACAGTGTTGTTGTGCTGCATCAGACCAGTGGTAGTGTCCTGTCCATAGTCATTCCAGTGACGAGGCAGTCACAGTGGTATACGCTGCTGCTATATGTCCACTGCTACAGCATTATAATAATAATAACAACAACCACAAGTCCCTTACAGTGTTGTTGTTTTGTGCTGCATCAGACCAGTGGTAGTGTCCTGTCCATAGTCATTCCAGTGACGAGGCAGTCACATTGGTATACACTGCTGCTATATGTCCACTGCTACAGTATAATAATAATAACAACAACAACAACAACAACAACAACAACAACAACAACAGCAAGTCCCTTACAGTGTTGCTGTGTTGTGCTGCATCAGATCAGTGGTAATGTCCTCGTCATCAGCAATCAGTCATTCCTGTGCCGCATAATGTCTTATATAACTCCCAAAAAATAATGGAGAACAAAAATTTGGAAGATAAAATAGGGAAAGATCAAGAACCACTTCCTCCTAGTGCTGAAGCTGCTGCTACTAGCCATGACATAGACAATGAAATGCCATCAACGTCGTCTGCCAAGGCCGATGCCCAATGTGATAGTAGAGGGCATGTAAAATCCAAAAAGCCAAAGTTTAGTAAAGAGAACCAAAAAAAAGAAATTTAAATCATCTGAGGAGAAATGTAAACTTGCCAATATGCCATTTACGACACGGAGTGGCAAGGAATGGCTGAGGCCCTGGCCTATGTTCATGGCTAGTGGTTCAGCTTCACATGACGATGGAAGCCCTCATCCTCCCGCTAGAAAAATTAAAAGAGTTAAGCTGGAAAGAGCACAGAAAAGAACTGTGCGTTCTGAGATGGTATCACAAATCCCCAAGGAGAGTCCAAGTGTGTCGGTGGTTGTGATGCCTGACCTTCCCAACACTGGACAGGATGAGGTGGCTCCTTCCACCATTCGCACACCCACTGCAAGTGCTGGAAGGAGCACCCACAGTCCAGTTCCTGATATTCAAATTGAAGATGTCACTGTTGAAGTACACCAGGATGAGGATATGGGTTTTGCTGGCGCTGAGGAGGAAGTTGACAATGAGGATTCTGATGGTGAGGTGGTTTGTTTAAGTCAGGCACCGGGGGAGACACCTGTTGTCTGTGGGATGAAGAAGCCCATTGTGATGCCTGGGCAAACTACCAAAAAAGCCACCTCTTCGGTGTGGAATTATTTCTCCACAAATCCGGTCAACAGGTGTCAAGCCATCTGTAGCCTCTGTCAATCTGTAATAAGTAGGGGTAAGGATGTTAACCACCTAGGAACATCCTTCCTTATACATCACCTGCAGCGCATTTATCATAAGTCAGTGTCAAGTTGTGAAACTTTGTATAAGAGCATAAGCAGTCCACTGACACCTAAATCCCTTCTTCCTCCTGTACCCAAGCTCCTGCAAGCCACACCACCAACTCCCTCAACGTCAACTTCCTCCTCAGTCAGGACAGGAACATCAGTAGTCCTGCAGGCCATGTCACTGTCAAGACTGAAGAGTCCTCTCCTAACCGGGATTCCTCCGGAGGACCCTTGAGTGGTATGCCTGTTGTTTCTGCTTGGATTCAATCGTTACCCCAGAGGGGAAGTCGGAAGACCACATGTACTACCTGTCACGATCCGGGTATCTGGACGCCATTACTTACCCTTCAGATGCCTCCTAAGGCTGGCTCAGCGCTCCAGGACCGGATCCCATCGGTTATCCTGATGTTTACATTCCTGCATCCTCTCCTGTCTCTCTGAGACGCGGTCACAGTAAACGCCATATTACATCTGGCATGGCGTCTCCCGCGGCCTCCGCCGCCGTCCCTGAGTTTCTGCATGCAAAGTGTCAGAGTGGCGATTACGTCAGCCGCGGCCTCCGCTGTGCCCGCGTGGTTTGGATGTGCATTCATCAGTCTGGCGTCTCCTGTCTCCTGTGGCCGGCGCCGCCATTGCTGCTTCAATTCTCACATGGATTACAAACCAAACTTCCCTCCAAGTGTCTGCATGGGCGCAGCCATCTTGGATTTTGTCATCTGATCATTTTCACCAATCTGCTGTCTGTATTGTTGATTTGCATAATTGCCTAGCCAACCCCTTCCTTGCTGCAGGTATAAGTAAGCTGTGCCTGAGCAAGGAAGGCGTCAGTGCTTTGGTTGTCTAACCTAGTTCCAGTTTGTCTCTCTCCTGTGGTTGTCTTCCAGGTTCCAGCTCCTGTCTCCAGACTTCTGTTACAGAGACCCGCACCAGCATTCCATCTGCGGTGTAGCCTGACTCTCCGATCCATTCTGGACTCACCTGTTTCCAGTTACAACAATCACCTGCTTCCAGCCCAGCTTCCAGCAGTGTACAGCTTCTCTTAAAGGGCCGGTGTCCTTTCTGCAGTTTACCACTCTCCACCGGTATTATTATTTCACCGCTCTCAAACTCCAAACTTCATCAATCACCTGCTTCCAGCCCAGCTTCCAGCAGTGTACAGCTTCTCTTAAAGGGCCGGTGTCCTTTCTGCAGTTTACCACTCTCCACCGGTATTATTATTTCACCGCTCTCAAACTCCAAACTTCATTATTACTTCATCGCTCTCAAGTTCGTTTATTATTTAACTGGTTCCAGCCAGTATCCACTCCGTACCAACAACAGTCTGGTTCCAGCCAGTATCCACAGCAGCCGTTTTATCTTCAGCAACCCAGCCTTTCCTGGAACACCAGCTGGTACGATCCTGGGTTCTCTCCATTGCTACAGTCAGGTCTGGTAAGGACTTTCCAACTAGAAGATTATAAGAACTGTCTCACTCTACCAGTGCCTGTGGCCCTTGCCACCCTGTAGTACCCAGGAATTGTATTTATCCTCTGTTGACTTTTATGTTTCCTTTACTGCTGCTGTGTTACGGAGTTTGTCATAATAAACATCATTGACTTTTATCCTGGTTGTCGTGGTCACGCCTTCGGGCAGTTATTCTACATGTTACTTACATGTCTAGGGGTCTGATACAACCTCTCAGGTTCCGTTACATCTCAGCCCCTACAACTGAGGCTGTCTCCCGTCAGCTCAGGCCCTCAGTTGTGACAGTAAGCACTGACCTAATGAATCCAGCCGGAGACCAGGATCAAGCGGCCAGGCCAATGCAAGAACTGGCAGCCCGACTTGAACATCAGGAGGCTGCACAGGGCCACATCATCCGCTGTCTCCAGGATCTCTCTACACGGCTGGATGGGATTCAAACGACCCTCCGTGGACCTGGCACGTCCGGTGCGTCCACTACAGTGACACCAGCTGTAACCCCACCCACCTTACCCATTTCCAGTCCACATCTTCATCTTCCAACGCCAGCAAAATTTGATGGATCTCCAAGGTTCTGCAGGGGATTTCTCAATCAATGTGAAATCCACTTTGAGCTTCTACCTGGCAATTTCTTCAGTGACCGTACCAAAATTGCCTATATCATCTCCCTTCTCAGTGGCTCAGCCCTTGACTGGGCATCACCTTTATGGGAGAAGTCTGATCCCCTGCTATCCTCCTATACTGACTTTGTAGCTACATTCAGGCGCATCTTCGACGAGCCAGGCCGGATAACATCTGCTTCATCTGAGATTCTCCGTTTACGCCAGGGAACACGTACTGTGGGACAGTATCTCATACAGTTTAAAATCCTGGCATCCGAACTGGCATGGAACGACGAGGCCCTGTATGCTGCATTCTGGCATGGCTTATCAGAACGCATCAAGGATGAGTTAGCTACCAGAGACTTGCCCTCTAAGTTGGATGAGTTAATTTCTCTTTGCACGAAGGTTGATCTACGTTTCAGAGAGAGAGCAACTGAGCGAGGAAGATCATCTACTCCTAAATCTTCTGCTCCTCCTCCTCGTCAACCATCTCCATCCAAGGATGAGCCTATGCAAATTAGTCGTTCTCGTCTATCTCCCGCTGAGCGCCGAAGACGTCTCTCTGAGTCTCTCTGTCTCTACTGTGCAGCTCCGTCGCACACTGTCAATGCCTGTCCCAAACGTCCGGGACTCCAGATCCTAGCTCGCCAAGGAGAGGGCCGGCTAGGAGTAATGATCTCCTCTCCATCTCCTTATGACTGTAACCTCCCAGTGTCGCTCCAAATTGCTCAACGTTACAGGAACGTCATTGCCCTCCTTGATTCCGGAGCAGCTGGGAATTTCATAACCGAAGCTTATGTTAAACGGTGGTCCCTACCCACCGAGAGACTGTCCTCGTCCATCTCTTTGACTGCCGTGGATGGCAGCAAGATTTTTGACGCAGTCATTTCCTTAAGGACTCTTCCAGTTCGTCTGAGAGTGGGAGTTCTTCATTCTGAGTATATTTCTTTTTTAGTGATTCCAAGAGCCACACATCCAGTGGTTTTAGGCCTTCCATGGCTCCGTCTCCACAACCCATCAATTGACTGGACGACTACGCAAATACTGGCATGGGGTCCCTCCTGTGCTGAGACTTGTTTAGCCAAAGTTCTTCCTGTTTGTTCTTCCTTCCCCAGGTCATCTGATGTTCCGCCTCCTCCATATCAAGACTTCACGGACGTGTTCAGTAAAGCCTCTGCTGATATCCTTCCTCCTCATAGAGAATGGGACTGCCCAATCGACCTCATTCCAGGGAAGGTTCCACCGCGAGGCCGAACTTATCCGTTGTCTCTGCCTGAGACACACTCCATGGAAGAGTACATCAAAGAGAACCTGGCGAAGGGTTTCATCCGACCATCTTCTTCTCCAGCCGGCGCAGGCTTCTTCGTTAAGAAGAAAGACGGTGGTCTGCGTCCGTGCATCGACTACAGAGGTCTGAACGACATTACCGTCAAGAACCGATACCCTTTACCCCTGATTACCGAGCTCTTTGATAGAGTTAGTGGTGCAACTATTTTCACAAAGCTGGACTTGAGGGGTGCCTACAATCTCATCCGAATCCGTGAGGGTGACGAGTGGAAGACCGCCTTTAACACCCGTGACGGACATTATGAGTACCTCGTCATGCCCTTCGGATTGAGCAATGCTCCAGCAGTCTTCCAGCACTTCGTGAATGAGATTTTCAGGGACATCTTGTACCGCCATGTCGTGGTTTATCTAGACGACATCCTCATCTTTGCTAATAATCTCGAAGATCATCGTTTCTGGGTAAAAGAGGTTCTTTCCCGTCTCCGTGTCAATCACCTCTATTGTAAATTGGAGAAGTGTGTGTTTGAAGTTAAAACCATTCCGTTTCTAGGTTACATTGTGTCCGGTTCCGGACTAGAGATGGATCCTGAGAAACTCCAAGCAATCCAGAATTGGCCTATACCCTTAAGCCTCAAAGGGGTCCAGAGGTTCTTAGGGTTCGCCAATTATTATAGAAAATTTATACGAGACTTTTCCACCATTGTGGCGCCTATCACTGCATTAACCAAGAAAGGTGCTAATCCGTCCAAGTGGTCCGAGGAAGCTACACAGGCCTTTCACCTTCTGAAGCAACGGTTCATCTCTGCACCAGTTCTGAAACAGCCCGACACCGACTCTCCTTTTATCTTAGAGGTAGATGCCTCCTCCGTTGGAGTAGGAGCGGTGTTATCCCAGAGGGCCAAAGATGGACATCTACATCCTTGCAGTTTCTTCTCCCGGAAGTTCTCCCCAGCTGAGCGCAACTATGCCATTGGCGATCAGGAGTTGCTAGCCATCAAGCTCGCTCTGGAGGAATGGAGATACCTGTTGGAGGGAGCTTCCCACTCAATCACCATTCTTACCGACCACAAAAATCTTTTATATCTCAAAGGCGCACAATGTCTGAATCCTCGTCAGGCCAGATGGGCACTTTTCTTCTCTAGGTTTGACTTTAAACTCCAGTTCTGTCCGGGTTCTCAGAATCGTAAGGCCGATGCCCTTTCCCGCTCATGGGAGCAAGAAAATGAGTCCGAGTCTGCAGACAAGCATCCTATTATTAATCCGTTGGCATTCTCCACGGTAGGGATGGACTCTACGCCTCCACCAGGGAAAAGTTTTGTTAAGCCAGTTCTAAGGAAGAAGCTCATGCATTGGGCCCATGCTTCCCGTTTTGCTGGACATACAGGCATTCAGAAAACCCTTGAATTTATTTCTAGGTCCTACTGGTGGCCAACTCTGAAGAAGGACGTTATGGAATTTATTGTCTCCTGCCCAAAGTGTGCCCAACACAAAGTCTCCCGCCAGTCGCCTGCGGGGCAACTGGTTCCATTATCTGTTCCCCGTCGACCTTAGACCCATTTGTCGATGGACTTTGTTTCCGATCTACCTATCTGCAACAAGTTTAATACCATCTGGGTGGTAGTTGACCGGTTCACCAAGATGGCACATTTCATCCCTCTCACCGGTCTTCCGTCAGCTTCCAAGTTGGCTCAAGTGTTTATACAAGAGATCTTCCGACTTCACGGTCTTCCTGAAGAGATCATCTTGGATCGTGGAGTACAATTTGTAGCCAAATTTTGGCGAAGTTTGTGTCAAGCCCTCCAAGTCAAGTTAAAGTTTTCCACGGCTTACCATCCTCAGACCAATGGTCAAACCGAGAGGGTGAATCAGGACTTGGAGGCCTTCCTCCGTATATATGTGTCTTCCTCTCAAGATGACTGGGTTCAACTCCTTCCTTGGGCCGAGTTCAGCCACAACAATCAATACCATTCCTCATCTTCTTCTACACCATTCTTCATTAATTATGGATTCCACCCTAAAGTCCCAGAATTCCAACCGCTTCCCGCAACTTCTGTTCCAGCAGTGGATGTCACCTTGCGTCAGTTTTCAAATAACTGGAGGAATGTCCGCGCAGCCCTGCTTAAAGCCTCATTCAGGTATAAGAAGTTTGCCATTAGAAAGCGTAGAGCGGTTCCTGCTCTCAAGGTGGGTGATCGTGTGTGGCTGTCCACGAAGAATTTGAGGTTGAGAGTTCCCAGCATGAAATTTGCACCTCGCTACATCGGACCCTTCAAGATTGAACAAGTCATCAATCCTGTTGCCTACAGGTTACAGTTACCATCCTTCTTGAAAATACCCAGGACATTTCATGTTTCTTTGTTGAAACCGCTGATCCTGAATCGGTTTCATTCCGCACTTCCTCCAGCTCCCAAAGTTCAGACTCAACGGGGAGTCGAGTACGAGGTGGCCAAGATTTTGGACTCACGTTTCCGTTACGGTCAGTTACAATACCTCATTGACTGGAAGGGCTATGGTCCTGAAGAACGCTCTTGGACCAATGCCTCAGACGTCCATGCTCCTGCCTTGATCCGAAATTTCCACGCAAAGTTTCCTTTAAAGCCTAAGAAGTGTCCTGGGGCCACTCCTAAAGGGGGGGGTGCTGTCACGATCCGGGTATCTGGACGCCATTACTTACCCTTCAGATGCCTCCTAAGGCTGGCTCAGCGCTCCAGGACCGGATCCCATCGGTTATCCTGATGTTTACATTCCTGCATCCTCTCCTGTCTCTCTGAGACGCGGTCACAGTAAACGCCATATTACATCTGGCATGGCGTCTCCCGCGGCCTCCGCCGCCGTCCCTGAGTTTCTGCATGCAAAGTGTCAGAGTGGCGATTACGTCAGCCGCGGCCTCCGCTGTGCCCGCGTGGTTTGGATGTGCATTCATCAGTCTGGCGTCTCCTGTCTCCTGTGGCCGGCGCCGCCATTGCTGCTTCAATTCTCACATGGATTACAAACCAAACTTCCCTCCAAGTGTCTGCATGGGCGCAGCCATCTTGGATTTTGTCATCTGATCATTTTCACCAATCTGCTGTCTGTATTGTTGATTTGCATAATTGCCTAGCCAACCCCTTCCTTGCTGCAGGTATAAGTAAGCTGTGCCTGAGCAAGGAAGGCGTCAGTGCTTTGGTTGTCTAACCTAGTTCCAGTTTGTCTCTCTCCTGTGGTTGTCTTCCAGGTTCCAGCTCCTGTCTCCAGACTTCTGCTACAGAGACCCGCACCAGCATTCCATCTGCGGTGTAGCCTGACTCTCCGATCCATTCTGGACTCACCTGTTTCCAGTTACAACAATCACCTGCTTCCAGCCCAGCTTCCAGCAGTGTACAGCTTCTCTTAAAGGGCCGGTGTCCTTTCTGCAGTTTACCACTCTCCACCGGTATTATTATTTCACCGCTCTCAAACTCCAAACTTCATCAATCACCTGCTTCCAGCCCAGCTTCCAGCAGTGTACAGCTTCTCTTAAAGGGCCGGTGTCCTTTCTGCAGTTTACCACTCTCCACCGGTATTATTATTTCACCGCTCTCAAACTCCAAACTTCATTATTACTTCATCGCTCTCAAGTTCGTTTATTATTTAACTGGTTCCAGCCAGTATCCACTCCGTACCAACAACAGTCTGGTTCCAGCCAGTATCCACAGCAGCCGTTTTATCTTCAGCAACCCAGCCTTTCCTGGAACACCAGCTGGTACGATCCTGGGTTTTCTCCATTGCTACAGTCAGGTCTGGTAAGGACTTTCCAACTAGAAGATTATAAGAACTGTCTCACTCTACCAGTGCCTGTGGCCCTTGCCACCCTGTAGTACCCAGGAATTGTATTTATCCTCTGTTGACTTTTATGTTTCCTTTACTGCTGCTGTGTTACGGAGTTTGTCATAATAAACATCATTGACTTTTATCCTGGTTGTCGTGGTCACGCCTTCGGGCAGTTATTCTACATGTTACTTTCATGTCTAGGGGTCTGATACAACCTCCCAGGTTCCGTTACATCTCAGCCCCTACAACTGAGGCTGTCTCCCGTCAGCTCAGGCCCTCAGTTGTGACACTACTTCCAGTAAGGAATTGACTGTCCAACAGTCCTTTGTGAGGAAGATGAAATTTGACAGCAGTCATTCTTTTGCAAAGCGGATTACTGAGGCCTTGACAGCTATGTTGGTGTTAGACGTGCGCCATTAGTTCAGTGGGACTTAGAGAATTGTTTGAAGTACTGTGTCCCCGGTGTCAAATCCCATCTAGGTTCCACTTCTCTAGGCAGGCGATACCGAGAATGTATACAGACATCAGAAAAAGAGTCACCAGTGTCCTACAAAATGCGGTTGTATCCAGTATCCACTTAACCACGGACATGTGGACAAGTGGAACAGGGCAGACTAAGGACTATATGACTGTGACAGCCCACTGGGTAGATGTATTGCCTCCCGCAGCAACAACAACAGCAGCGGCACAAGTAGTAGCATCTCGCAAATGCCAACTCGTTCCTAGGCAGGCTACGCTATGTATCACCGCTTTCCGTAAGAGGCACACAGCTGACAACCTCTTACGGAAACTGAGGAACATCATTGCAGAATGGCTTACCCCAACTGGACTCTCCTGGGGATTTGTGATATCAGACAATGCCACCAATATTGTGCGTGCATTACATGTGGGCAAATTCCAGCATGTCCCATGTTTTGCACATACAATAAATTTGGTGGGGCAGAATTTTTTGAAAAATGACAGTGGTGTGCAGGAGATGCTGTCGGTGGCCCGAAAAATTGCGGGCCACTTTCGGCATTCTGCCACTGCGTGCTCAATACTGGAGCACCAGCAAACACTCCTGAACCTGCCCTGCCATCAACTGAAGCAAGAGGTGGTAACAAGGTGGAATTCAACACTCTATATGCTTCAGAGGATGGAGGAGCAGCAAAAGTCTATTTAAGCCTATACATCCACCTATGGTATAGGCAAAGGAGGGGTAATGCACCTGACTCAAGCACAGTCGAGAGGGATTTCTGTCTTGTGCCATGTTCTCTAACCCTTCGAACTTGCCACACGTGAAGTCAGTTCAGACGCTGCCAGCTTAAGTCAGGTCATTGCCCTCATCAGGCTTTTGCAGAAGCAACAGGAGAAATTGAAGGAGGAGCTAAGACGGAGCGATTCCGCAAAGTATGTGGGACTTGTGAATGGAGCCCTTCATTCGCTTTGCCAGGATTCAAGGGTGGTCAATCTGTTGAAATCAGAGCACTACATTTTGGCCACTGTACTCGATGCTAGGTTTAAAGCCTACATTGTATCTCTCTTTCTGGCAGACACAAGTGTGCAGAGATGCAAAGACCTGCTGGTTAGTAAATTGTCAACTCAAGCGGAATGTGACCCATCAACAGCTCGTCCTTCAATTTCTCCCGCCACCAGGGCTGCAAGGAAAAGGATAAGATTTCCTAGCCCACCCGCTGGCGGTGATGCAGGGCAGTCAGTAGCGAAAGCTGACATCTGTGATTTTAGCTGTTTTTATGTTTTTTTCAAAAATCATCCAGATCCAAAACCAATTTATTTACCTGAGTGCCATTGTCAACATGTCCACTACATTGGGGAGCTGCTTAGTCCTCTAATATGGAAGATGGAAGGCAACAGGAGAGGTATACTCTTTTATGCTGAGAGTTCCAGGCTTAACGTTTATATATATATATATATATATATATATATATAAGAGAGAGAGAGAGAGAGAGAGAGAGAGAGAGAGAGAGAGAGAGAGAGAGAGAGAGACTCACTTTCCCCAGGTAATGAAAAAAGAAAAACTAGAACTCACTTTCAGATATGAAAAATGATTATTTATTCTTCATTAACATTCCATTGCATATAGACCAACAGCTGCAGCCTGACATCTAGTGCAAGTAGGTCCGGTACTCCATTTATAATAAGCAGCTATTAGCGTGCCTTTGTCGAAATGCATAGATTCCAAGTGTTTCCTGCTTCCACAGACAATAAAACACGGCACTGCTGGATGTATTCAAACAAACTTTTTACTGCTTCTTCAACTTTTTGGGGACCTCTTTCCCTGTATTCAGGAAGCACATATGACAAACAAACATGCAAGATCTTACCTTATACCCTCACCGAAAGGAGTGCTCACTTCCCAGTTTGTGCTGGATTTGGGTCACTTGATCGGGACACATGCTGCTCATCAGCATAACGTCATCCGCAATGTTCTCCTGTGCTGTAATGCCAACGCAGGACTCTCCCCCATTCCTGGTCACACAGCTGAAAGTGAAAAAGAGGAATGGTATGGAGCAAGAAAAATAGCAAAATACAATAGCAACAGTAACACTTCTAAAGCAGATATAGGGGGTCATTCCGAGTTGTTCGCTCGGTAAAAATCTTCGCATCGCAGCGATTTTCCGCTTAATGCGCATGCGCAATGTCCGCACTGCGACTGCGCCAAGTAAATTTGCTATGCACTTAGGAATTTTACTCACGGCATTTTCATCGTTCTGGCGATCGTAATGTGATTGACAGGAAATAGGTGTTACTGGGCGGAAACAGGCCGTTTTATGGGCGTGTGGGAAAAAACGCTACCGTTTCCGGAAAAAACGCAGGAGTGGCTGGAGAAACGGGGGAGTGTCTGGGCGAACGCTGGGTGTGTTTGTGACGTCAAAACAGGAACGACAAGCAGTGAAATGATCGCAGATGCCGAGTAAGTCTGAAGCTACTCAGAAACTGCTACGAGGTGTGTAATCGCAATATTGCGAATACATCGTTCGCAATTTTAAGATGCTAAGATTCACTCCCAGTAGGCGGCGGCTTAGCATGAGCAAATCTGCTAAAATTCACTTGCGAGCGAACAACTCGGAATGACCCCCATAGTTACACCTTACACATGATATAAGAAATGTTACTTAAAGTAACAAATTTTTCCGAATAGGTGTATATCAAGACAATTGTTTTTAAGCTGTCAGAGATTAGGAAATACAGAATGTTGTCTTAGAAGAAACTACATAAGAATGTTCCACGCAATGTGAAGATATCTGTAACTTCAACCATGCACAGCTGTGCATGTCAGCTGTGCGTTCCAATACTCAAGCGTTCCTTCTCTAAGCGTCTTGAAAATGAACAGTTAAAAAAACAGATCCTGCATTGGATTGAACTTAACCATCTTCCTTTTTCTTCTCATCCTCAGGTATGTTCAAATCTCCCCATGTAATCTGCCTATTGCTATCTGCACCTATGCAAATCATCTATATTCCAAGTGTATGTTCAAATCTCCCCATGTAATCTGCCTATTGCTATCTGCACCTATGCAAATCATCTCTATTCCAAATGTATGTTCAAATCTCCCCATGTAATCTGCCTATTGCTATCTGCACCTATGCAAATCATCTATATTCCAAATGTATGTTCAAATCTCCCCATGTAATCTGCCTATTGCTATCTGCACCTATGCAAATCCTCTATATTCCAAATGTATGTTCAAATCATTTGTTAGACAGTTTTGTGATTTATGCTTTTGTTTGTAATTTAAAATACCTGCGTTTCAAAGCTTGGTCAGTGCCGCATATTTAATTAAGGCTCACTGGGCTGGTGTTTGTTTAGTCAATCACTGTGTAATGTAACACCTTTGATTAGTGGGACATTTGCCTCAGCTGTAGTTGGGTCAATTTCCCATAGTATATCTGTAACTTCAATAAAACACAAAAGGTAAATTGATCTATTCTGGCGCACCCCTGCAGCTGAGACTTGAGGGGTGCCTACAATCTCATCCGAATCCGTGAGGGTGACGAGTGGAAGACCGCCTTTAACACCCGTGACGGACATTATGAGTACCTCGTCATGCCCTTCGGATTGAGCAATGCTCCAGCAGTCTTCCAGCACTTCGTGAATGAGATTTTCAGGGACATCTTGTACCGCCATGTCGTGGTTTATCTAGACGACATCCTCATCTTTGCTAATAATCTCGAAGATCATCGTTTCTGGGTAAAAGAGGTTCTTTCCCGTCTCCGTGTCAATCACCTCTATTGTAAATTGGAGAAGTGTGTGTTTGAAGTTAAAACCATTCCGTTTCTAGGTTACATTGTGTCCGGTTCCGGACTAGAGATGGATCCTGAGAAACTCCAAGCAATCCAGAATTTGCCTATACCCTTAAGCCTCAAAGGGGTCCAGAGGTTCTTAGGGTTCGCCAATTATTGTAGAAAATTTATACAAGACTTTTCCACCATTGTGGCGCCTATCACTGCATTAACCAAGAAAGGTGCTAATCCGTCCAAGTGGTCCGAGGAAGCTACACAGGCCTTTCACCTTCTGAAGCAACGGTTCATCTCTGCACCAGTTCTGAAACAGCCCGACACCGACTCTCCTTTTATCTTAGAGGTAGATGCCTCCTCCGTTGGAGTAGGAGCGGTGTTATCCCAGAGAGCCAAAGATGGACATCTACATCCTTGCAGTTTCTTCTCCCGGAAGTTCTCCCCAGCTGAGCGCAACTATGCCATTGGCGATCAGGAGTTGCTAGCCATCAAGCTCGCTCTGGAGGAATGGAGATACCTGTTGGAGGGAGCTTCCCACTCAATCACCATTCTTACCGACCACAAAAATCTTTTATATCTCAAAGGCGCACAATGTCTGAATCCTCGTCAGGCCAGATGGGCACTTTTCTTCTCTAGGTTTGACTTTAAACTCCAGTTCTGTCCGGGTTCTCAGAATCGTAAGGCCGATGCCCTTTCCCGCTCATGGGAGCAAGAAAATGAGTCCGAGTCTGCAGACAAGCATCCTATTATTAATCCGTTGGCATTCTCTACGGTAGGGATGGACTCTACGCCTCCACCAGGGAAAAGTTTTGTTAAGCCAGTTCTAAGGAAGAAGCTCATGCATTGGGCCCATGCTTCCCGTTTTGCTGGACATACAGGCATTCAGAAAACCCTTGAATTTATTTCTAGGTCCTACTGGTGGCCAACTCTGAAGAAGGACGTTATGGAATTTATTGTCTCCTGCCCAAAGTGTGCCCAACACAAAGTCTCCCGCCAGTCGCCTGCGGGGCAACTGGTTCCATTATCTGTTCCCCGTCGACCTTGGACCCATTTGTCGATGGACTTTGTTTCCGATCTACCTATCTGCAACAAGTTTAATACCATCTGGGTGGTAGTTGACCGGTTCACCAAGATGGCACATTTCATCCCTCTCACCGGTCTTCCGTCAGCTTCCAAGTTGGCTCAAGTGTTTATACAAGAGATCTTCCGACTTCACGGTCTTCCTGAAGAGATCATCTTGGATCGTGGAGTACAATTTGTAGCCAAATTTTGGCGAAGTTTGTGTCAAGCCCTCCAAGTCAAGTTAAAGTTTTCCACGGCTTACCATCCTCAGACCAATGGTCAAACCGAGAGGGTGAATCAGGACTTGGAGGCCTTCCTCCGTATATATGTGTCTTCCTCTCAAGATGACTGGGTTCAACTCCTTCCTTGGGCCGAGTTCAGCCACAACAATCAATACCATTCCTCATCTTCTTCTACACCATTCTTCATTAATTATGGATTCCACCCTAAAGTCCCAGAATTCCAACCGCTTCCCGCAACTTCTGTTCCAGCAGTGGATGTCACCTTGCGTCAGTTTTCAAATAACTGGAGGAATGTCCGCGCAGCCCTGCTTAAGGCCTCATTCAGGTATAAGAAGTTTGCCGTTAGAAAGCGTAGAGCGGTTCCTGCTCTCAAGGTGGGTGATCGTGTGTGGCTGTCCACGAAGAATTTGAGGTTGAGAGTTCCCAGCATGAAATTTGCACCTCGCTACATCGGACCCTTCAAGATTGAACAAGTCATCAATCCTGTTGCCTACAGGTTACAGTTACCATCCTTCTTGAAAATACCCAGGACATTTCATGTTTCTTTGTTGAAACCGCTGATCCTGAATCGGTTTCATTCCGCACTTCCTCCAGCTCCCAAAGTTCAGACTCAACGGGGAGTCGAGTACGAGGTGGCCAAGATTTTGGACTCACGTTTCCGTTACGGTCAGTTACAATACCTCATTGACTGGAAGGGCTATGGTCCTGAAGAACGCTCTTGGACCAATGCCTCAGACGTCCATGCTCCTGCCTTGATCCGAAATTTCCACGCAAAGTTTCCTTTAAAGCCTAAGAAGTGTCCTGGGGCCACTCCTAAAGGGGGGGGTGCTGTCACGATCCGGGTATCTGGACGCCATTACTTACCCTTCAGATGCCTCCTAAGGCTGGCTCAGCGCTCCAGGACCGGATCCCATCGGTTATCCTGATGTTTACATTCCTGCATCCTCTCCTGTCTCTCTGAGACGCGGTCACAGTAAACGCCATATTACATCTGGCATGGCGTCTCCCGCGGCCTCCGCCGCCGTCCCTGAGTTTCTGCATGCAAAGTGTCAGAGTGGCGATTACGTCAGCCGCGGCCTCCGCTGTGCCCGCGTGGTTTGGATGTGCATTCATCAGTCTGGCGTCTCCTGTCTCCTGTGGCCGGCGCCGCCATTGCTGCTTCAATTCTCACATGGATTACAAACCAAACTTCCCTCCAAGTGTCTGCATGGGCGCAGCCATCTTGGATTTTGTCATCTGATCATTTTCACCAATCTGCTGTCTGTATTGTTGATTTGCATAATTGCCTAGCCAACCCCTTCCTTGCTGCAGGTATAAGTAAGCTGTGCCTGAGCAAGGAAGGCGTCAGTGCTTTGGTTGTCTAACCTAGTTCCAGTTTGTCTCTCTCCTGTGGTTGTCTTCCAGGTTCCAGCTCCTGTCTCCAGACTTCTGCTACAGAGACCCGCACCAGCATTCCATCTGCGGTGTAGCCTGACTCTCCGATCCATTCTGGACTCACCTGTTTCCAGTTACAACAATCACCTGCTTCCAGCCCAGCTTCCAGCAGTGTACAGCTTCTCTTAAAGGGCCGGTGTCCTTTCTGCAGTTTACCACTCTCCACCGGTATTATTATTTCACCGCTCTCAAACTCCAAACTTCATCAATCACCTGCTTCCAGCCCAGCTTCCAGCAGTGTACAGCTTCTCTTAAAGGGCCGGTGTCCTTTCTGCAGTTTACCACTCTCCACCGGTATTATTATTTCACCGCTCTCAAACTCCAAACTTCATTATTACTTCATCGCTCTCAAGTTCGTTTATTATTTAACTGGTTCCAGCCAGTATCCACTCCGTACCAACAACAGTCTGGTTCCAGCCAGTATCCACAGCAGCCGTTTTATCTTCAGCAACCCAGCCTTTCCTGGAACACCAGCTGGTACGATCCTGGGTTCTCTCCATTGCTACAGTCAGGTCTGGTAAGGACTTTCCAACTAGAAGATTATAAGAACTGTCTCACTCTACCAGTGCCTGTGGCCCTTGCCACCCTGTAGTACCCAGGAATTGTATTTATCCTCTGTTGACTTTTATGTTTCCTTTACTGCTGCTGTGTTACGGAGTTTGTCATAATAAACATCATTGACTTTTATCCTGGTTGTCGTGGTCACGCCTTCGGGCAGTTATTCTACATGTTACTTACATGTCTAGGGGTCTGATACAACCTCCCAGGTTCCGTTACATCTCAGCCCCTACAACTGAGGCTGTCTCCCGTCAGCTCAGGCCCTCAGTTGTGACACTACTTCCAGTAAGGAATTGACTGTCCAACAGTCCTTTGTGAGGAAGATGAAATTTGACAGCAGTCATTCTTTTGCAAAGCGGATTACTGAGGCCTTGACAGCTATGTTGGTGTTAGACGTGCGCCATTAGTTCAGTGGGACTTAGAGAATTGTTTGAAGTACTGTGTCCCCGGTGTCAAATCCCATCTAGGTTCCACTTCTCTAGGCAGGCGATACCGAGAATGTATACAGACATCAGAAAAAGAGTCACCAGTGTCCTACAAAATGCGGTTGTATCCAGTATCCACTTAACCACGGACATGTGGACAAGTGGAACAGGGCAGACTAAGGACTATATGACTGTGACAGCCCACTGGGTAGATGTATTGCCTCCCGCAGCAACAACAACAGCAGCGGCACAAGTAGTAGCATCTCGCAAATGCCAACTCGTTCCTAGGCAGGCTACGCTATGTATCACCGCTTTCCGTAAGAGGCACACAGCTGACAACCTCTTACGGAAACTGAGGAACATCATTGCAGAATGGCTTACCCCAACTGGACTCTCCTGGGGATTTGTGATATCAGACAATGCCACCAATATTGTGCGTGCATTACATGTGGGCAAATTCCAGCATGTCCCATGTTTTGCACATACAATAAATTTGGTGGGGCAGAATTTTTTGAAAAATGACAGTGGTGTGCAGGAGATGCTGTCGGTGGCCCGAAAAATTGCGGGCCACTTTCGGCATTCTGCCACTGCGTGCTCAATACTGGAGCACCAGCAAACACTCCTGAACCTGCCCTGCCATCAACTGAAGCAAGAGGTGGTAACAAGGTGGAATTCAACACTCTATATGCTTCAGAGGATGGAGGAGCAGCAAAAGTCTATTTAAGCCTATACATCCACCTATGGTATAGGCAAAGGAGGGGTAATGCACCTGACTCAAGCACAGTCGAGAGGGATTTCTGTCTTGTGCCATGTTCTCTAACCCTTCGAACTTGCCACACGTGAAGTCAGTTCAGACACTGCCAGCTTAAGTCAGGTCATTGCCCTCATCAGGCTTTTGCAGAAGCAACAGGAGAAATTGAAGGAGGAGCTAAGACGGAGCGATTCCGCAAAGTATGTGGGACTTGTGAATGGAGCCCTTCATTCGCTTTGCCAGGATTCAAGGGTGGTCAATCTGTTGAAATCAGAGCACTACATTTTGGCCACTGCACTCGATGCTAGGTTTAAAGCCTACATTGTATCTCTCTTTCTGGCAGACACAAGTGTGCAGAGATGCAAAGACCTGCTGGTTAGTAAATTGTCAACTCAAGCGGAATGTGACCCATCAACAGCTCGTCCTTCAATTTCTCCCGCCACCAGGGCTGCAAGGAAAAGGATAAGATTTCCTAGCCCACCCGCTGGTGGTGATGCAGGGCAGTCAGTAGCGAAAGCTGACATCTGTGATTTTAGCTGTTTTTATGTTTTTTTCAAAAATCATCCAGATCCAAAACCAATTTATTTACCTGAGTGCCATTGTCAACATGTCCACTACATTGGGGAGCTGCTTAGTCCTCTAATATGGAAGATGGAAGGCAACAGGAGAGGTATACTCTTTTATGCTGAGAGTTCCAGGCTTAACGTTTATATATATATATATATATATATAGAGAGAGAGAGAGAGAGAGAGAGAGAGAGAGAGAGAGAGACTCACTTTCCCCAGGTAATGAAAAAAGAAAAACTAGAACTCACTTTCAGATATGAAAAATGATTATTTATTCTTCATTAACATTCCATTGCATATAGACCAACAGCTGCAGCCTGACATCTAGTGCAAGTAGGTCCGGTACTCCATTTATAATAAGCAGCTATTAGCGTGCCTTTGTCGAAATGCATAGATTCCAAGTGTTTCCTGCTTCCACAGACAATAAAACACGGCACTGCTGGATGTATTCAAACAAACTTTTTACTGCTTCTTCAACTTTTTGGGGACCTCTTTCCCTGTATTCAGGAAGCACATATGACAAACAAACATGCAAGATCTTACCTTATACCCTCACCGAAAGGAGTGCTCACTTCCCAGTTTGTGCTGGATTTGGGTCACTTGATCGGGACACATGCTGCTCATCAGCATAACGTCATCCGCAATGTTCTCCTGTGCTGTAATGCCAACGCAGGACTCTCCCCCATTCCTGGTCACACAGCTGAAAGTGAAAAAGAGGAATAGTATGGAGCAAGAAAAATAGCAAAATACAATAGCAACAGTAACACTTCTAAAGCAGATATAGGGGGTCATTCCGAGTTGTTCGCTCGGTAAAAATCTTCGCATCGCAGCGATTTTCCGCTTAATGCGCATGCGCAATGTCCGCACTGCGACTGCGCCAAGTAAATTTGCTATGCACTTAGGAATTTTACTCACGGCATTTTCATCGTTCTGGCGATCGTAATGTGATTGACAGGAAATGGGTGTTACTGGGCGGAAACAGGCCGTTTTATGGGCGTGTGGGAAAAAACGCTACCGTTTCCGGAAAAAACGCAGGAGTGGCTGGAGAAACGGGGGAGTGTCTGGGCGAACGCTGGGTGTGTTTGTGACGTCAAAACAGGAACGACAAGCAGTGAAATGATCGCAGATGCCGAGTAAGTCTGAAGCTACTCAGAAACTGCTACGAGGTGTGTAATCGCAATATTGCGAATACATCGTTCGCAATTTTAAGATGCTAAGATTCACTCCCAGTAGGCGGCGGCTTAGCATGAGCAAATCTGCTAAAATTCACTTGCGAGCGAACAACTCGGAATGACCCCCATAGTTACACCTTACACATGATATAAGAAATGTTACTTAAAGTAACAAATTTTTCCGAATAGGTGTATATCAAGACAATTGTTTTTAAGCTGTCAGAGATTAGGAAATACAGAATGTTGTCTTAGAAGAAACTACATAAGAGTGTTCCACGCAATGTGAAGATATCTGTAACTTCAACCATGCACAGCTGTGCATGTCAGCTGTGCGTTCCAATACTCAAGCGTTCCTTCTCTAAGCGTCTTGAAAATGAACAGTTAAAAAAACAGATCCTGCATTGGATTGAACTTAACCATCTTCCTTTTTCTTCTCATCCTCAGGTATGTTCAAATCTCCCCATGTAATCTGCCTATTGCTATCTGCACCTATGCAAATCATCTATATTCCAAGTGTATGTTCAAATCTCCCCATGTAATCTGCCTATTGCTATCTGCACCTATGCAAATCATCTCTATTCCAAATGTATGTTCAAATCTCCCCATGTAATCTGCCTATTGCTATCTGCACCTATGCAAATCATCTATATTCCAAATGTATGTTCAAATCTCCCCATGTAATCTGCCTATTGCTATCTGCACCTATGCAAATCCTCTATATTCCAAATGTATGTTCAAATCATTTGTTAGACAGTTTTGTGATTTATGCTTTTGTTTGTAATTTAAAATACCTGCGTTTCAAAGCTTGGTCAGTGCCGCATATTTAATTAAGGCTCACTGGGCTGGTGTTTGTTTAGTCAATCACTGTGTAATGTAACACCTTTGATTAGTGGGACATTTGCCTCAGCTGTAGTTGGGTCAATTTCCCATAGTATATCTGTAACTTCAATAAAACACAAAAGGTAAATTGATCTATTCTGGCGCACCCCTGCAGCTGAGAAATATGTTGCTCTAGAGGTATCACCAACCTCTGTTGTGAACAGAAAATACAAAATGGGCAAACATATAGTATCAAGCGCTGGGAATAAAAATTCAAACCTTCCCTTTATGGATGGTTATATTGAGGGTGTGTTGTTACCCCCTCTTCCTCTATCCCACTTCTTATGGGGACCACTTCAATCCTCAATCCACATTCAGGATCGTGACATGTAAAAGAACATATAATACAATGGTGTAGTATGTCTTAACCGGATCACACTTCACCCCAGTGACTTTAGTTCAAGGAGTTGATAGGTGTTAAGCCTTCACCAATTTTTTCAGGGAACAGAGAGCAGAACAAGCGTACCCAAACTCACAGTAGGAATGGATATGATAATCGTGTAAAGGTATCTTTATGTGAAATCACGGAAGATAATCTAGAGGGCGTACACCAACTCACAGTGACTAGAGAGAGATGAAACCCATAAAGGTTTCTTTTAGTGAGGACTTCAGATTACAGCGTACCCCAACTCACGATTTAGAAGACGTTTGTAATCATATCACGGTTTCTTTCACTCTTCAAATACCAGATGAAAAGTCGGTGCAAAAAGGTTTATTCCATAAAATTCAATAAAATATTCACGCAGGAATACACAATTAACTAATAAAAGTCTAAAAAGGAGCATAGATGTACGATCATACCACCCAGGTTTGGACACCTGGAGTATATCACCTGAGCATGCAAATTCCGGAGTTCTTATTGGTGCATCCAGGGTCCAAAGTTCAGGTGGGAAGAAAGTGCATCAAAAATGAAGAAAAAAGGCTCCTGTCTGCTGCCAACGCGTTTCAATCTCTGCAAGAGATCTTCCTCGAGGCCTTCCTGCGTGAATATTTTATTGAATTTTATGGAATAAACCTTTTTGCACCGACTTTGGCCTTTTTGGCTACTGCTATCTCTGTTAGGCGCCGGGGTCCGCTCGTCGCTGCGGCCCGGCGCCTAGCAACCAGGGACGCCGTGCGCGTACAGCCGCCGGCTCCCTGGCAACGCTAGACGCCGGGCGCACGGAGCCGCACGGACCCTAGCAACGGGGACACCACTTACGGACTGCGTTCCCCGTTGCTGGGTTCAATTTAAATAATGAGATGTCTGTTTTCCTGGCCATGCAGCTTGGCAGCTGTATGGCATTTAATCCAATCAGCCTCCAAACAGCTGATTGGAGGACTCCCTGTTAAATACACTTCCTGGGCTTCTCACAGACGCCGGTAATAGCTTCCTGAATGCTGAATCTGTTTGCTGAAAGTGTTTCAAGTCCTGCTGTATCCGGTCGTTCCTGTTCTCAGTTGTCCTGTACTCGGAAGTCGTCATCTGTTCCTGGAGTCCTGACTGAGCACCTTTGAACATCCAGTGGTGTTCGTGAGTCACAGCGCAGCCGTGTGTTGCGGCTTGGGCCGCTTAATTATTTATCATTTATTATTTGTGTTCCGGAGCTTTTGCGGAGGATTCCGCTCCCACAGATCCACTCTGGTATCCAGCGGTGCTGGGTAGGAGTACGGACTAGTGGATTTTGGTTGTCCTTTTCCCTGGCGGGTTACCGCACATACCTCAGGTTTAGTCAGTTAGCTTGTAGCCCCTGGCCTGGTTGTTTAGTCAGAGGGCCCCTTGTTATCACCCTGTCTCGGATTTCCCTTTGTCTCCCATTAAGACCTGAGGGGGCACCGGAGTTGGGCAGACATAATCCGCCCTTCAAACGCGGCTGCCATGGGCTCAAGCAACCATAGTCTCGCAGGGGGTTTCTGACCACACGGGCGAGACAACGGAGTTAGGGCGCCAGGGGCTACTTTCTATTCCCGCTCCCTTCCCCAGCATTCCGTTCCAGTGCTCCGGTCCTTGCAATAGGACCACCTCAGACCAGAGTGCTGGAATCATAACATTATTACCGGCCACACCAAAACTTAAAATTAAACAGGGTTTGATTTTTTCCCTTATTCAGTTTTGTAAGGTTTGTCGGCCTCATGAATCCCACTGGTTTAGGGCCAAATCCTGGCCAGCTTCTAGTTAGCCAGATTCAAGAACTTACTCAAATGGTTCAGGATCTTTCCCTTCGGGTGAAGTCGCAGGAAGATCTTTTACGAACTTCCCCGAGGGTAGTTCCTGAACCGAAAATGCACTTGCCTGACCGTTTTTCTGGTGATAGGAAGCAGTTTTTTAATTTTAAAGAGTCCTGTAAACTTTATTTTCGTTTAAGACCTATCTCCTCAGGTACTGAATCTCAGCGGGTCGGAATTATTATTTCTTTGCTCCAGGGGGATCCCCAGACCTGGGCTTTTGGTTTAAAAGCAGAGGATCCGGCACTGTTGTCTGTAGACGCCTTTCTGGGGTCTTTAGGGCTTTTGTATGATGACCCTGATAGAGAGGCATCCGCCGAGAGTCAGTTACGCGCTCTCAGACAAGGTAGAAATCCTGCAGAGGTTTATTGTACAGAGTTTCGCCGTTGGTCGAACGACTGTGGCTGGAATGATCCAGCCCTGCGCAGTCAGTTTCGCCTCGGCTTATCTGAGTCTATAAAAGACAGTCTCCTTCAGTATCCCGCTCCTGAGACTCTCGATAAACTCATGGAGCTTTCTATTAAGATTGATCGTCGTCTCAGAGAGCGGAGGGCTGAAAAAGGAGCACCTGTCAGATCTACTCCGTGTGTATTTTCCATTCCTGAGGACATAGAGGAGCCCATGCAGATGGGTCTCTCCAGGCTGTCTCCAGAAGAAAGAGCCAGAAGGCAAAACTCTGGTCTTTGTTTGTACTGTGGGGGCAAGGGACATTTTGCCCGTAATTGTCCGAACAAGTCGGGAAACACCTCGACCAAGTGAATTGTGAGGGGGTTCACTTTGGTCTGCAGCTTATCTCCTCGAATAACTCCCTGTTAGTCCCAGCTAAAGTTTCCTTTGGCAGCCTCAGTTCTTCGTTGTCGGCTTTTGTTGACAGTGGAGCTGCAGGGAACTTTATGGACTTAACGTGGGCCAAGGCCTTAGGTATTCCTCAGTTAAACTTGGGTAGGTGTGTCACCATGCATGGTTTAGACGGGAGTCCCTTGTCCAATGGGGTTATTTCCCTCTGTACACCCCCTGTACTACTTACGGTAGGAGCTCTTCATTCCGAAAAGATTGAGTTTTTCCTTACCCATTGCCCAGCAGTTCCAGTGGTTCTGGGTCACCCTTGGCTGGCCTTTCATAATCCCATCATTGATTGGCAGTCGGGGGAGATCTCACAATGGGGTACCATCTGTAATAAGGAATGTATTACGTTTCCCGTCAGAATAGCTGCTGCCATTCCCGAACCCATTCCCGTGGAATACCAGGACTTTGTTGATGTATTTTCCAAGGGCAATGCGGACATTCTGCCTCCCCATCGGCCTTATGATTGTGCTATTGAGCTAATTCCTGGTGCCACATTGCCAAAGGGAAGGTTATATGCATTGTCCGGACCAGAAACTGCGGCCATGAATGAGTATGTTAAGGAGAGCCTAGGGAAAGGATTTATTAGGCCATCTAAATCCCCTTTAAGTGCAGGCTTCTTCTTTGTGGAGAAGAAAGATGGATCACTCAGACCTTGCATCGACTTTAGAGCCCTAAATAAGATCTCAGTTAAAAATACTTACCCTCTGCCGCTGATTTCTGTCCTCTTTGATCAGCTGCGTTCGGCTGTGATTTTTTCTAAGATTGACCTGAGGGGAGCGTATAACCTCATCCGAATCAAGTCGGGAGATGAGTGGAAAACGGCGTTCAGTACTCAGTCGGGTCACTACGAGTATCTGGTGATGCCGTTCGGCTTGTCTAACGCTCCGGCAGTTTTCCAGGATCTCATTAACGATGTGCTCCGTGATTTTCTTGGAAGATTCGTGGTCGTTTACTTAGACGATATCCTGATCTATTCTGACTCTATTGAACAACATGTTACCCAGGTGCGTCAGGTTCTTCAAAAATTACGTGAAAATCACCTATATGCCAAGCTGGAGAAGTGCGAGTTTCATGTCACGGAGGTATCCTTTTTAGGGTACATTATTTCCCCTCGGGGATTCTGTATGGAACCAAAGAAGCTCCAAGCCATCCTTAGTTGGGCGCAACCCACCAACTTAAAAGCAATTCAGCGCTTTTTAGGGTTTGCGAATTATTATAGAAGATTTATTCATTCTTTTTCCGACCTGGTTGCTCCCATTGTGGCACTGACTAAGAAGGGAGCGGATCCTACCAACTGGTCACGTGAAGCTGAGTTATCCTTTCAGGCCTTGAAACAAGCTTTCGTCTCAGCCCCAGTCCTCAGACATCCCAACCCAGAATTGCCCTTCATTGTTGAGGTTGATGCCTCGGAGGTTGGAGTGGGGGCTATCCTATCCCAGAAGGATCCGGACTCTCCAGAATTACATCCTTGTGCCTTTATGTCCAGGAAATTCTCATCCGCTGAATCCAACTACGATGTTGGTAACCGGGAGTTACTGGCTATTAAATGGGCTTTCGAGGAGTGGAGGCATTGGCTTGAGGGAGCAACACATACCATTTCAGTATTGACTGACCACAAAAATCTTCAGTACATCGAATCAGCTAAGCGGCTGAATGCCCGGCAGGCTCGTTGGGCTTTATTTTTTACTCGTTTCAAGTTTATTATCACCTTCAGGCCAGGTTCCAAGAATACCAAGGCGGATGCCCTGTCACGCAGTTTTCTTCCAGTTCATAATAACAGTCCTGTTACTCCCATACTTCCGTCTTCAGCCATTTGGGCAGGCCTCACACAAGATTTATTTACCCAGTTAAAGCAGCTTCAACATCAAGCTCCTGGGAATACTCCTGCTGGTCGTCTTTATGTCCCTGAGTTTTTGAGAGCTACTGTTTTGACTGAGTTTCACGATAGCAAAGTTGCCGGGCATCCGGGGATCTCTAAGACTTTGGAATTAGTCTCCCGCTCAGTATGGTGGCCTGGTCTTTCTAAAGACATTAAGGAGTTTGTTTTTTCTTGTCAGGTCTGTGCACAGCATAAAGTTCCCCGTTCCTTGCCTATCGGGCAACTTATGCCCTTAAATGTTCCTCTCAGGCCATGGTCTCATATTTCCATGGATTTTGTGGTAGACCTCCCTCTGTCAGCCGGATTCCGAGTCATATGGGTGGTAGTGGACCGTTTTAGCAAGATGGCCCATTTCATTGCTCTTCCCCGACTGCCATCTGCCCAGGGATTGGCAGTTTTGTTTCTCCGCCATGTTTTCAGACTTCATGGGTTACCCACTGATATTGTTTCTGATCGGGGTCCACAATTCATTGCACAATTTTGGAAGTCTTTTTGTGCCTCATTAAAGATGAAATTGTCTTTAACGTCCAGCTACCATCCCCAATCCAACGGGCAGACCGAGCGAGTTAATCAATCATTAAAACAGTATTTGCGTTTGTACTCAGCCAAACTCCAGAATGATTGGTCCGAGTTTCTTCCTTTGGCGGAGTTTGCGTACAACAATTCTTGTCATTCCTCCACTAATGTGTCTCCATTCTTTTCAGTTTTTGGTTTTCACCCCAGAGCTAATTCTTTTTTTCAACATTCCTCTGTCTCCTCGCTAACCTTAACCTCTCATCTTAGACTCATTTGGAGAAAAGTGCACCTTGCTCTCAGAAAAGCGGCATTTCGAGAGAAAAAAATTTCTGACAGGCTCCGGCGGCCTTGCACTTTTAAGGTGGGAGATAGGGTATGGTTGTCGACTCGTAACATTAAACTTCGACAAACCTCAGCTAGATTGGGCCCCAAATTTATTGGACCATTTCATATTATTAAAAAAATCAATCCAGTTGCTTTCCGGTTACGTTTACCAAGAGCTCTCCGGATCGGAAATACGTTCCATTGCTCCCTGTTGAAACCATACGTTTCATCCAGTAGATTTCCTCGGAAGATCTCTCAGGGGAAATCACCAGTAGATGTACAGGGTCATCAGGAGTTCTTGGTAGAGAAGGTTCTCGATTCCAAATTGTCCCGGGGTCGGCTTTATTTTCTGGTGCACTGGAGAGGCTATGGTCCAGAAGAAAGGTCTTGGGTCCTGGATAAGGATCTCCATGCCCCGAGGCTCAAGAGGGCATTTTTTCGGGAATTTCCTCGGAAACCAGGCTTTAGGGGTTCCTTGACCCCTCCTCAAGGGGGTGGTACTGTTAGGCGCCGGGGTCCGCTCGTCGCTGCGGCCCGGCGCCTAGCAACCAGGGACGCTGTGCGCGTACAGCCGCCGGCTCCCTGGCAACGCTAGACACCGGGCGCACGGAGCCGCACGGACCCTAGCAACGGGGACGCCACTTACGGACTGCGTTCCCCGTTGCTGGGTTCAATTTAAATAATGAGATGTCTGTTTTCCTGGCCATGCAGCTTGGCAGCTGTATGGCATTTAATCCAATCAGCCTCCAAACAGCTGATTGGAGGACTCCCTGTTAAATACACTTCCTGGGCTTCTCACAGACGCCGGTAATAGCTTCCTGAATGCTGAATCTGTTTGCTGAAAGTGTTTCCAGTCCTGCTGTATCCGGTCGTTCCTGTTCTCAGTTGTCCTGTACTCGGAAGTCGTCATCTGTTCCTGGAGTCCTAACTGAGCACCTTTGAACATCCAGTGGTGTTCGTGAGTCACGGCGCAGCCGTGTGTTGCGGCTTGGGCCGCTTAATTATTTATCATTTATTATTTGTGTTCCGGAGCTTTTGCGGAGGATTCCGCTCCCACAGATCCACTCTGGTATCCAGCGGTGCTGGGTAGGAGTACGGACTAGTGGATTTTGGTTGTCCTTTTCCCTGACGGGTTACCGCACATACCTCAGGTTTAGTCAGTTAGCTTGTAGCCCCTGGCCTGGTTGTTTAGTCAGAGGGCCCCTTGTTATCACCCTGTCTCGGATTTCCCTTTGTCTCCCATTAAGACCTGAGGGGGCATCGGAGTTGGGCAGACATAATCCGCCCTTCAAACGCGGCTGCCATGGGCTCAAGCAACCATAGTCTCGCAGGGGATTTCTGACCACACGGGCGAGACAACGGAGTTAGGGCGCCAGGGGCTACTTTCTATTCCCGCTCCCTTCCCCAGCATTCCGTTCCAGTGCTCCGGTCCTTGCAATAGGACCACCTCAGACCAGAGTGCTGGAATCATAACAATCTCTTTGCACTGCATTGCTCAGTTATCTTGTATATGTCTTCACTACGTTGGGTTATCCTACACATCACCATAGTCCTCCCCAAGCGAGCTGGGACAGGGGTGGGGACTACCACTTAAGGGTATTCTTTCTACGCTTCGCTAGAATGGGAATTGGATAATGATGCCCCCTGGGGACAATAAGACCCCTAAAGACGGCTTAAAGACATCCCTGAAACTAGTCTCATGGAACGTAGAGGGTTTAAATACTCCAATCAAGAGGAAAAAGGTACTGACCCACCTTAAAAAATTTCACCCCGATATAGAATTCTTACAAGAGACGCATTGGCGACTCAACGACCCCAATACACTTAGAGATGCCTGGGTGGGAGACTTCAAGAGTGCTTCCTATACGACTAAAACAAGGGGAGTACTTCTCTTATTCCGCAAATCTTTAAACTACAAGATCAAAGACGACTGGGTGGATAGTGAGGGCAGGTTTCTGTTCCTGAAGGTGGAGGTAGAGGGAGAACTATTTACGCTGGCATGTGTTTACGCCCCTACGGGGCCAAACGCCTCCTTCTTCTCAGACATCTACGTTAAACTGCAAGATTGGACAGAAGGAGTCTTAATCTTGGGGGGAGACCTTAACGTCGTGGCAGACCCACTACTTGACGTATCAGGTGGCCCCAGACAACTGACATACAATAGAACCACACCACCATCCCTGTCACTACTGCAAGATTCCCTACAACTGTTAGACCCATGGAGATTTCTGCACCCCGATGCTAGGGAATACTCTTTCTTCTCCCATCCACATAAAATATTCTCCAGACTAGACTATTGGCTAGTATCGGCCCCTGCCATACATAGAATCCTAGATTCCACCATAGCCGCCATACTCATATCAGACCATGCCCCCATTACCTTAACAATCGAACTAAACACACCTAGACAACACTCCTATACCTGGCGATTCCCGGAATATCTCACCCACACTGAAGACTTCAAATTATTTTTAACACAAGCATATCTCAACTACTCTCAAGACAACGCAGAACATATTAATAACCCAAACCTTTTCTGGCAGGCCTCCAAACCTGTGCTCCGAGGACAGATTATTTCCTACACGACGGCCAGGAAAAGACAACTTAGGGAGAGGATGACAGGGGCGTCCCTTCAGGTAGCCTCGACCTATTCACAATTATTAGCTGATCCATCAGAGTCTAACAGGAAACTATATAAAGACACTAAATCAGTATATGACACTCTATGTACTGAGAGAGCCAAACTATTCCTCTCCTTTCAGTCTAATAAATACTTTCGCTGGGGTAATCGCCCAGGGAAGCTATTAGCTAACATGGTAAAAACTCATACTACACCGAAATACATACCCACAATCAAAGACACAGACGGCCCTCTCGCAACGACACAAAAACAAATTAGTGATACTTTCTTAACCTTCTTCGAGAAATTATACACTGCACCACCTGATGACCCTGCAGCAGGCATAGAATTCTTGACACAGGCGAAGCTCCCCACATTATCAGTAAATGAAAGAGACCTTCTTACTAGCCCTATTACCACAGCAGAACTGGAAGCAACCATCAAATCCCTTCCAAACGGGAAATCCCCGGGACCTGACGGTATGTCAGCATCCTACTACAAACTACTTCTCCCACACTTAAGCGAACACCTTAGACAAGTGTATAACACACTTTTAGAGGGACACCCCGCCCCAACAGATTTTAACACGGCCAGAGTCATAATCCTTCCGAAACCTAACAAAGACCACACTTTAGTGTCATCCTATCGCCCAATATCACTGCTGAACCAAGATTACAAAATATTCACAAAGATTCTTGCCACACCCCTTAAGCAGTTTTACCAAAACTACTACATCCTGCGCAAACAGGATTCATGAGACACAAACACTCAGTGCACAATGTTCGCTCGTTACTGGCTGCCATGTACAAAACTCACGACGCATCAGAGCTGGACAATATGGTACTAAGCTGTGACGCAGACAAAGCCTTTGATAGAGTATCATGGGCCCACATTGACAGACTACTCAAACTACAAAACTTTGGCACTGCTTTTGTTAAAGTATTTCATAATATCTATCAAACGCCACAAGCATTTCTGACGGTGAATGGCCACAACTCAAGACTAATCTCCCTACATCGGGGCACCAGACAGGGATGCCCCTTATCCCCCCTATTGTTTAACTTAGCCTTAGACCCCCTTCTTCGCCACTTCTACAGAGAAAACAGATGGCATGGCATAAAACTGGCCAACCATGAAATCAAATTCTCAGCGTTTGCAGACGACATCCTACTTTATTTTAGCAACCCCCGAGAAGCCATACCACATCTACTCAACATCCTAGACTCTTTTGAACTAGTCTCTGGCTTCAAAATTAATCCCTCCAAAACAGAAGCATTAGCCTTCTTTCCTTCAACAAAGACAGGTTGGGGAGACACGTTCCCATTCCATTGGGCCACAGACAATTGCATCACATACCTAGGCATCAAATTTCCTGATCACCCAGACAAAATATACTCGCTTAATTTTCCCCCATTATTGACCAGGACATACACAGACTTCGCTAAATGGTCCCATCTCCCCCTTACGTATACTGGCAGAAGCCACCTGTATAAGATGATTAGCTTCCCTCGCTTCCTTTATGTGCTACAGATGCTCCCACTGATCCCGCCCAAACATGTGCTAGCTCAATTGGACAAAGCCCTGTCCAAATTCATATGGGCGGACAAACATCCCAGATTTTCATTATTCAAACTACGCCAACCCCGCTCTCTTGGAGGCCTTAATCTACCGTGCCTTAATTCTTACGCCCTGGCCGCGAACTACAGGATAGCCTTGGACTGGATTGGCGGACGAGACGTATACGCTAACACGCAATTAGAGCAATCGTTTGCCCCATCCCAGGCTCTGGCAGCCTTACTACACACCACTCCTGCCTCCATACCACGCAGTGTGTCAAGCAACATACTTATCTCCACCACCTGCCTTGCATGGAGACAAACCCGCTCACGATTAAAACTAACCCGCCATACATCATTATTTCTACCTCTCTGGAATAACCCAGAATTCAAACCTCATAACACCTCCCCCATATTTCAGACTTGGTATGACGGCGGGCTGAAATTCATTCACCATTTCTTACATTCAGAAACCCTAACCTTACTCACACACTCGCAACTCATAACACGCTTCCCATCCTTACCAATCCCGTTTTTCCCCTTCCTTCAAGCATGCAGCTATGTACAAAAGGTTACATCCTCATTGTCTACACAGGATAGATCACATGCCCTGGACAACACACTACGACGCACCCATGACGGTAACTTTTCCACAGCACTCATATACACACACTCTCGCACTCTACTAGACGTAGACACCGGCTCAACAGGCCTCCTGAAATGGAGGCTAGAATTCCCGGAACTCACAATGAAGCAAATTTTGGAGGCAAACACCTACTTAGACAAAACATTAGGCTCAGTCACATACTCAGAAATGCACCAAAAAATATTACACAGGGCGTATGTTACCCCCAAACTACGACACCTCATCGGAGCAGCCTCGTCCTCCCATTGCTTTAAATGCTCTGCTTCAGAAGCAGACCTCGTGCACTGCCTATGGTCATGTCCCAAGGTATATACACTATGGCAAGCACTCCAATCGTATATCACAACAGTCTTACAACTACAATTTATCGTTACAAAGACGTGGGCGTTCTGGGGCATACTCCCAAAACAACACTCCCTAGACCTGTCCAAGGGACAACGTATTCTCTTAACTAAACTAGCAGCAGCCACAAAAAAAACGATTCTATCACAATGGATATCCACTGACCCAACCCACATATCCTTACTACATCCCAGAATCTCACATCTATTCCACCTTGACTGGACCAACACCACTTTACAGAAAGACAAACTGACCGAGAAATTCTTCCAAATATGGCTACCTTATGTCCAAGGCCTCCCCTAGGTTACCAAGGAAGCCCTAAGACAATGTTTCAAAGATACGAAATGGTACCTACAAGAGACACTAGACTCCGCACCCCCTCCCTTCTGAACCTCTAAACCTCTTAACCCATGATAATATACTGATACACATCAGATAAAGATATGACATAACCCTCCTTCATTTCAGCGGTAAACACACACCCTCTGCGATCCGGATGCCAATATTTTCCTGGGCCAATATAGCCTATACGGAGTATAATGACATGTATTATTACTGAATGTATATAATGTATTGGTCACATGATGCATATTGCTGTTACAACTGTTTTGATATACCACTGGTCAATAAAAAAACTTAAAAAAAAAAAAAACCTGTTGGATTCATGAGGCCGATAAACTCTTACAAAACTGAATGAGAAAAAAATTAAACCCCGTTTAATTTTAAGTTTTGGTTTGGCCGGTAATAATGTTATGATTCCCAGCACTCCTGACCAGAGGAGATCTTATGACAATGACCAGAGCGCTGGAATGGAATGCTGGTAACGGGAGCAGGAAAGACTAGTTGCCCTGACGCCCTAACTCTATTGTCTCACCCGTGCTATCGGAAATCCCTTGCGAGACTATGGTTTCTTGAGCCCTTGGCAGCCACGTTTGAAGGGCGGATTATGTCTGCCCAACTCCGGTGCCCCCCGGTCTTAATGAGAGACAAAGGGAAATCCGAGGCAGGATGATAACAAGAGGACCTCTGACTGACAACAGGCCAGGGGCAACAAGCTAACTAGCAAAGACCTGAAGTATGTGCGGAAAAACCGCCAGGGAAAAGGACAACCAAAAATCCACTTGTCCAATACTCCTACCCAGCACCGCCGGATACCAGAGTGGACCTGTGGAAGCGGAACCCTCCGCAAAATGCTCCAAAACACAAATAATAAATGGTAAAGCGGCCAAGCCGCAACACACGGCAAAGCCGCGACTCACGAACACCACTGGATGTTAAACGGTGATCAGTCAGGACTCCAGGAACAAGATGACAACTTCCGAGTACAGGACTACTGGAGACTGGAACGACCGGATACAGCAAGACTGGAAACAGACTCTCAGCAAACAAGGACAGAAAGCTATTACCGGCGTCTGTGAGAAGCCCTGAGAGTGCATATAAACAGGAGTCCTCCAATCAGCTGCTGACAGGGCTGATTACATAAATGCCGTGCAGCTGCCTTGCTGCACGGCCAGGAAACAGGTGCACAATCATTTTAACTGGACCCAGCAACGGGGAACGCGGTCCGCCAGTGGCATCCCCGTTGCTAGGGTCCGTGCGGCTCAGTGCGCCCGGCGTCTAGCGTTGCCAGGGAGCCGGCGGCTGTACGCGTACGGCGTCCCTGGTTGCTAGGCGCCGGGCCGCACCGACGAGCGGACCCCGGCGCCTAACACCCAGTTCGTCGAGGATTCTTCGAAAGGTAGCCACGAGTTCTGAATAGTTAGACAGGATGGGATCCATCCTCTCCCACAAAGGTGAAGCCCATTCCAACGCTTGCCTGGTAAGTAAAGAAATTATATAAGCTACTTTGGTTTGTGCTGATGGGAAGTTGGCCGACTGTAGTTCGAACTGGATTTCGCACTGGTTAAGAAACCTGCGGCATTGTTTTGTATTCCCATCAAACTTACTGGGAGGTGGTAAATGCAAACGTGGAAGTGGTACTGGTACAGGAGGAAGCGGGACAGGAGGTACTAATGTGGGAGCAGCTGTAGATACTTGAGGGGCCATCATGGCAACACAGAGAGAAACGAGACGTTCGGACATATTCTGCATGAACTGCACAATTTGGGATTGTGTGTCCTCCTGCTTACTTAAGCGAAACCAGATATCTGCAGTTGAATCCCCTCCTGATGCCTGATCACCCGTCAAATCCATTGGGCCAGTGCTTACGGTCACGTCTAGCAAAGTTTGAGGATCTGGCAGCTGAGACTTGCCCGAGGAGGTAGATGGCTGTGGGTGAACAAGATGAGGGGGTGGATATAGTTCCTTCGCATGGGACACGGAGCAATGAAGAACGTAGGCGGGGTTGAAAGTCAATGAATACTATTTATTATGTACAGGGCTGAGGTAGAGAACTGTGGCTGGAGCACGATGGTTAAAGAACATAGTTGCGGATAAAGAACTGCAGGTTGTGGCTTGGAAGACGAGGTTGTGAATAGAGAACTGCGGAACTGTGGATGGTGGTTAAAGACGTGGCTGGAGGTAAGAACTGTAGACTGTGATTTGAAAGACGAGACTGTAGATCAGTGATTTTCAACCTATTTTTACTCGCGGCACACCAAACAATATTTTAAAATTGCCAAGGCACACCATCCGTTCCCCACAGAACCCCCCCCCCAAAAAAAAAAAAAAAAAACACACATTGGCCCTCACAGTAATAAAAAATCAACACATACATTGGCCTACACAGAAAAAACAATCACATTGCTCCCCACATAAATCCTGTTGCTCCCCACATAAATCCTGTTGCTCCTTACATAAATCCTATTGCTCCCCACATAAATAATGTTGCTCACACATAAATCAATCACATTTCTCCCCACATAAATTCTGTTGCTCCCCACATGAATTATTCACATTGTTCCCCCCCATAAATCCATAAATCCTTTTGCTCTCCACAGAAGATATAACATAACAAATATTAGCCCCCACCGGTCAGCTGTCCTCCTCCCTGTCCCTCAGTGGTGGATGTTGTTCAAAGTGGAGTGCTGCGAATACTGAGCAGCGGGCGGGCGGGCAGGTGTGGATGTGGGTGGGCAAGGAAAGCAGTGGATGCGAGTGGAAACTGGAAGATGTGTTTGCAGGCGGGTGGGCTGGCTGGGTGGTGAGTTGCGGCGGCCATGACCTATGATATCACACCGCCGCGTCATCAAGGTACAGGTCACAGCCAGAGCATGAATGATCCTCTAAGAAGAGCCCGGACCAACAGTTCACTCTGAAGGTGCAGGAAGCTGCTCTGGCTCCACGGCACACCTTGCAACTGGTCGCGGCACACTGGTTGAAAAAGCCTGCTGTAGATGATGAACTGTGGATGGTAGTTGAAGATGTGGCGGGAGACAAGGACTGTGGACTGTGGTTTGGAGGATGAGGCTGAAGATAACAATCTGCAGGTTGTGGTTGGTGGTACAAAGACGTGGCTGGTGAAGTAGATCTGTGGAGTGTGGCTTGAAAGACGAGGCAGAAGACCCGGGGCCGACTGTGCCCAAAGAGTCTTACTGGACCAAGTTTTCCAGGAGCGCTTCCACAGGCAGTAGCAGGTTAGGAATGGCAGGACTGCAGCAGCAACAGAGAACTGACCAAGCAGGAGTAACCAGAATATGACAACGATTCTGGGAGCACAGGCTAAAGCACCTACAACAGGGTTGTAACTGGAAGCACTGGCGTCCCTGTCCTAAACCAGCCCCCTTTTATAGGGAGAGCTTCCCCTGGATTGGCTGGAAGAAACAGGAACAATGCTTAAAACTTGGTCTCCAACATGGCGGTGCCCAGTAATGCAGACCTTTCTGCAAAGCCACATTTCTCACTGCCTCTGGTCTCCTAGCAACGGCTCAGCAAGAGCGACCCGCTGTAGCGGCGTTTTGCCGCCACGAGCAGACCCCATCACCGCTGCCACTGCTGCACACGGACCCGGCGCAGCAGCCCACCGCCGCCGCTGCCCGCACACCGCTAGAGAAGCCAGCCCCGCGGCCCCAGCGTACCGGTAAGACTCCGGACGCTGACATAGCCGGTGTTCCTCCTGGAGAAAAGAGAATTGTATGTGCTGGTGTTCCTCCTGGAGAGAACAGTAGTATATGTGCCTGTGTTACTCCTGGAGAGAAGAGTAGTTTTTGTTCCTGGATTACGCCTGGAGAGAACAGTTATTTATGTGATGGTGTTACTCCTTGAGATAAGAAGAGACGTGTATGTGCCTTTGTTACTCCTGGAGAAAACAGTAGTGTATGTGCCTGTGTCACTCCTGGAGAGAAGAGAAGTGTATGTGCCTGTGTTACTCCTGGAGAGAATAGAAGTGTATTTACCTTTGTTACTTCTGGAGAGAAGAGAAGTGTATTTGCCTGTGTTACTTCTGGAAAGAACAGTTATGTATGTGCCTGGGTTACTCCTGGAGAGAACAGTAGTGTATGTGCCTGTGTCACTCCTGAAGAGAAGTGTTTATGCCTGTGTTCCTCCTGGAGAGATTAGAAATGTATGTGCCTGTGTTACTCCTGGAGAGTATAGTAGTGTATGTGCCTGTGTTACTCCTGGAGAGAAGAGAAGAGTATTTGCCTGTGTTACTTCTGGAGAGAACAGTTATGTATGTGCCTGTGTTACTCCTGGAGAAAACTGTATTTTATGTGCCTGTGTTACTCCAGGAGACAACAGTTGTTTATGTGCCCGTGTTACTCCTGGAAAAACAGTAGTGTATATATGAGTTTTATATATGGTGCCAATAATGGTATCCTAAATAAACTGGAGCATGAATTCATACAAACACACCAGGTAATCCCAGTATTCTATTACTTACCAAAGGTATGCAAAAGTCCCATCTCTCGGCCTAGCAGACCCTTAATATCAGGAATTGGTTCACTCACCTCAAACCTCTCCAAATATCTGGATACCATTCTACAGCCTTACGTACAAAAACAGCCATCGTATCTGCGAGACACCGCACATATACTCAATCATCTCCAATAAATACATCAAATGGGACAAATACCTGTGGTTAGTCACAATAGATGTCACATATCTGTATTCAATAATTGATCATAATCAGGGACTCATGAGCATTGACTATCATTTACAAAAAGACAACAGTATGACACAACTACAGAAAAACTTTACACTTGACAGCATTTACGCGTGGTTTGAGAATCGATTTTATTTACAATCAACTGGCACAGCCATGGGTACTAGATTCACCCAAAGCTATGCAACTCTATTTATGAGTTGGTGGGAGGACCGTTACATCTGGTCAACACCGAGCTTGGGGCGAATCTTGTACTATTGAATAGGTACATAGACGATATATTTTCATCTGGCGGGGTGAGGAGGGCCAACTCAAAGACTTCTTGGACTACATGAACTCCGATGACAAGAACTTAAAATTCACGACTAATTACAGTGAAACCAGTGTCGAATTTTTGGACCTTAACATATTCATAGACAATGGACAGTTACATACAAACACATTTCACAAGACAGTTGACATTAATAGTTTTATTCTGTCAATCAGCTGGCACCACCCCAGCTGGCTGAAAACAATACCGAAAAGCCAGTTTATTAGATCACTGCAGTTTTCAGGTATACAAGAGGTAGAGGCAAACTGGAGAGGAGGTAACTTCACACGTCAAATAAACACAACAGAACTTAGATGGATATATGAACTCAAAACTCTGGCTCCATCTGGGCTGAATCTTGATAATGATGTAAAAGCAATCATCTGTAACAAGTGAAATTCTATAACTACTAACACCTACATCCGGTCCAAATATTAACCATACAGTATACTAGACTGATTACTAGGAAACCAACAAATCAGTTATCTCATAATAATTACCTGTCGACCACTTGCAACAGTAGACAGTAAACATGGATGTATACAGTATCATTAATCATACAGTAATCACCACTACGAGCACAATTAGATATCTGAATCTAAGAAAATTCATCCCAGTATTACTTGTGTCATCACAAGCAATAGACAGTTATATTAAAAACAACGTACACTTGTGGTCATTCCGAGTTGTTCGCTAGCTGCATTTGTTCACTGGGCAGCGATGAGGCAAAAAAACGGCACTTCTGTGCATGCGGCGCAATGCGCACGCGCAGCGTACTATTACAATGAACGATGTAGTTTTACACAGGGTCTAGCGATGCTTTTCAGTCGCACAGGCAGCCGCAGAGTGATTGACAGGAAGAGGGCGTTTCTGGGTGTCAACTGACCGTTTTCAGGGAGCATTCAGAAAAATGCAGGCGTGCCAGGAAAAATGCAGGCGTGGCTGGGCGAATGCAGGGTGTGTTTGTGACGTCAAATTAGGAACTGAATGGTCTGAAGTGATCACAAGCGCTGAGTAGGTTTGAAGCTACTCTGAAACTGCACAAAATTATTTTGTACCCGCTCTGCGATCCCTTTGTTCGCACTTCTGCTAAACTAAAATACACTCCCAGTGGGCGGCGGCATAGAGTTTGCACGGCTGCTAAAAACTGCTAGCGAGCGATCAACTCGGAATGACCACCACTATTGGCTTGGATGCGTGATATCAATAAACCCGTATTAGTACATCATTAAAATAATTGAAAATTATATGAATAACCAATCATCAATGCTAGATTAACTACACAGATTATCATTACAAAATTCATAATATGGTTACCATGCAAATATGTGTTAGAATCCAATTATGCTTATTACCATGTACTGTTTGGTATACTAAGTTCAATGAATCAAACTGCAAAATGGACACTAAACTAGTTATCCTAGTTCAAATGAACCATTCAGGATTGATTGAAGGTTATATGAACCAATTACACCTAGGATCCCCTGCACAAGGAGGAATGATTGACATTGACCAATGAAATTTCTCAACATGAGACCAATCACAAGCAGGCTCTCCCTACAAAAAAACAGAGAACAGACTGAGACATTTACACATTATTCCCAGAAGACCCCAAGAGTGTTGAAACGCGTTGGTACCACTGAAAATCGTCACAGAACATCTCTTAAGGCCCATACACACTTGACGATAAAATGAGCGACGTCGTTCATTTCAGCCCTCATCAACGACGTCGCTCATTATATCGTCAAGTGTGTATGCATTCAACGACCACCGATGCGCGGCCCCGCGGGACGTTAACGACCCTCGCTTATCTGTGGAGCATGTATGCTCAATTTCCACTATGTTCTTTACCGACCAGAGACGTCGTTGAATGTGTATGGTGTGAACGACCAACGACCAAGCCACTGTTCACCAGCCCTGTTCCCAGCTCATTATTTTAATAAACTGTTCAGCTTGGATGCTTCAACGATGAATGGTCTTTGGTCTTTGGTCGTTGGTAGTGTGTATGCTCATGTCGTTTGCTCAGCTGTTCAAGGGAAGTTCAAGGGAAGTCGTTAACGACGGTCGTTAACGACGTGTGCATCGTCAAGTGTGTATGGGCCTTAAAGGCCCATACACATTAGACGATGTCGCTCTGTGAGCGACATCATCTAACGTTTCCCCCTCCCGGGCCTGCCGGTCGGCGGCCGCCTGTATGCACTGAGCGATATGACAGCTCATATCGCTCAGTGACATCACGCCCCCGCCAGCCCTGCATGAAGGTCGTGGATGACAGTCCACATCCTTCATGCATGCCCTACCAACAGCGACGATTGTTGCCGACCCGCGGGGCCGCGCATCGGTCGTCGCTGGCGGCATACACACTTAACGATAAAATGAGCGACGTCGCTCAAGGAGGGGGAAAATGAGCGACATCGCTCATTATATCGTTAAGTGTGTATGGACCTTTACAACCAGTAAGGACAAAGCTCTAACAGCATGAACTTAACAGCGGTCATGTGACGCGCGGCACATGGAAGCCAGCAGCCGCAACTGAGATGGACGAGAAGGGAAAAAGTAAGCTGGTGGGACACTGAGCTTGCGGCGAGGGGGGAAGAAGCAATGTGAATCTCTGTCCACAGCGAGAGATGCGCGGTGTGCGGCTTAGCCAAGCCTAAACCAGCGGGTCTCTGCCGCAGACAGGATCCACCCCCAACAGTGATCAGCTCCCAGTGCTGTGTCTGGAAAATGACAGGCACTTGAAGGCTGACACTTAAAAGGGAAGGATCGGTCCTGAGCTCCCATTTCTCCTGACCCACCCAGTACTTGTCATTGTCCAGACCCCGAGGCAACACTTCGATCACCTACCCAGCTAAATCCAAGAGCACAAGTACCACTCTACAGAGGATTGGGACGCCACACTCTGCTGCTTTATAGACTTCACATTCTTAAGCTGATTTGCAAAATGGACAGCTGGTTTACAGCGTAAAGGACTACTCTCCAGCTGGTTCACAGCTGATTCTATTGAGCTCACTATACTCCCCTCTAGGGAGCATTTTGCCAGACATTGTCTTTGAATATTATATTTGTTTCTGTTATTGCTCTATGCATATTCAACAAAACTTATTTGCTTAATTCATTATCTGTTCGATAACCTAATACCGGTTTTCCAATTTGTGAATACAACATACACCAGTGTCTCACAGCACAGTGCAAATGCAGATGTCATATATACAGGATACAAGCATATAGTGCACTGTCCAATGTTTTATTGTTATTGCAATTCTTATTGGTTCTCCATGTGGGCTCAGTAAAAACTAGAGATGTGCGGCTGACACTTTTTGTGTTTTGGTTCTAATTTCACTTTTGTGTTTTGGTTTTGGCTTGGTTTTGCCAAAACCACCCTATCGTGTTCTGGTTTTGGTTTTGGATCTGGATGATTTTTTTGGGGAAAACAACATAAAAATGGCTAAAATCACAGAATTTGGGGGTAATTTTGCTCCTACGGTATTATTAACCTCAATAACATTCATTTCCACTCATTTCCAGTCTATTCTGAACACCTTACAATATTGTTTTTAGGCCTAAAAGTTGCAAAGAGGTGGCTGTATGACTAAGCTAAGCAACACAAGTGTGCAGCACAAACACCTGGCCCATCTAGGAGTGGCAATGCAGTTGCAGACAAGATGGCACTATTCAAAAACTAGTCCCCAAATAGCACATGATGCAAAGAAGAAAAAAAGGTGCACAAGGTTGCTGTATGACTAAGCTAAGTGACACAACCACCTGGCCCATCTAGTAGTGTCACGCAGTGGCTGAATGTTGAGAGTGGGCCACAATTGTTTGGTCCACTGACAGCATCTCCAACACGACCCTGTCATTTTTTTAAAATTCTGCAATTGGTGGACTTATATGGCAGTACCCCAGGACTAATAAAGCAGTACCCCTGGACTCATACGGCAGTGTCAGACAGGATGGCACTTTTTAAAAACTAGGCCCCAAACAGCACCTCATGCAAAGATGTCGAAGAGGTGCAATGATATAGCTGTATGACTAAACCAAGTGACAGAAACAATTACCACTGGAATTATACGTACAAATCACTGGAATTATACGTCCAAATAACTGGAATTAAATGACAAAATCACTGGAATTATACGTCCAAATCACTGGAATTAAATGGCAAAATCACTAGAATTGTACGTCCAAATCACTGGAATTAAATGGCAAAATCACTGGAATTATACGTCCAAATCACTGGAATTATACGCCCAAATCACTGGAATTAAATGGCAGTACCACTGGACATATATGAAAGTGTCAGACAGGATGGCACTTTAAAAAAATAGTCCCCAAACAGCACATGATGATAAGAAGAAAAAGAGGTACAAGATGGAATTGTTCTTGGGCCCTCCCACCCACCCTTATGTTGTATAAACAGGACATGCACACTTTAACAAACCAATCATTTCAGCAACAGGGTCTGCCACACGACTGTGGCTGAGATAGTATCCGGTTGATAGATAGACAGTGTCTAGTTAGACAGTCAATAGATAGACACCATGGCCAGTATTCACTAAAAATCCGAGTTTGGTCGATATGTGTTTTTTTTTCTAAGTCCCAATCCGGGAATTCACTAAGCACCAATCTAAGCAGTGTCTGGTCTATTCGTAATGGTTTGAATGACAACGTCCCGAAATACGAATGAATAGATCATCGGTCAAACGCAGCTGTTATTTCATAGAATACGGGAATTCACTATTCATTCGTATTTGGGTGTTAGTCTCTGAGGGCTCAAATGCGGTCATATTTTTTTGCGATTAGTTAAAAAAAGCGGCAAAAAAATAGACCTGCTTTTTTCAGTCGTGTTTACATGTGTTGCAAATAAAAAATCACTCACACCTGAATTAGGATGCCTATAAAAGGATGTTAGGCCCATTTAAATACACCTACACTCAGAAATGGCAGCAGGCTTGTGGGCCAGTGATCTTTTGTGTGCTGTGGGATTCCTCAGACTCAGACATCAGCCTGTAAGTACCCAGGGCCAAGAAACTGAACATGGTCAGCAGGTTGTACAGGTTCCGCGGAGGCTGCGCAGGCCTCGTTTTTTTAGGGGACGTTTAAACTTGAACGCATTGTCCGATGATAAGGTCATACAGATGTTCCGTCTAAATCGTAACAACATTTTCCGTCTGTATGACCTTGTCAAACTGGGCCTAGACCCTGAGACAGCACGCTCTCGCCCTGTCTCAGGCCTGCACAAACTCCTGGCTGTGTTGCACTTTATGGCTACTGGCAGCTTTCAGGCTGTGTCTGGGGATGTCATAGGAATCTCACAGCCCACATTTTCCAGAATCTTAACACAGGTGATGTATACCTAACAACCTCTTCTGTTTTGTGTTTGTTTTCAATTTCTCGGTGGCCAGTTCTGTCCTAAAATCTCAAGTTTATTGCTCTTTAAAATGTTCACACAGGTTTTGGCTGTTTTGCAGCCACACATCGAGGCCTCAATCTGCTTCCCTACCCAGGAGTCTCAGTGGCATGCCGTCAGGGCAGATTTCTATGAGCTGGCTGGCATGCCCAATGTGCTTGGAGCCATAGATTGCACACACATTCAGCTGAGACCACCTAGGGGCAGGCAGCACATATATACAAACCGCCATTTTGAACACTCCACAAATGTGCAGGTGGTTTGTGATGCAAATCTCAAAATAATGAGTGTTGTTGCTGGTTACCCTGGGGGCTGCCATTACTCCTTCATCCTCAGTCAGTCATCCCTCTTTAATAAGTTTGAGGACGGACAAATGCCAGATGGATGGCTGCTGGGTATGTAATTTGATATGTGTAGGCCTGCGTATACTTTGCCCAAATACAGGTGCAGATGTATTAACCTGTAGAAGGCATAAGGAAGTGATAAACCAGTGATCTGTGCAAGGTGTTAAAGGCACCAGCCAATCTGCTCCAATATGTAAATTAACATGTAGGATCAGATTGTCTGCTGCCTTTATTACCTTGCACATATCACTGGTTTTTCACTTCCTTATGCCTTCTACAGGTTAATACATCTGCCCCACAGTGTGTTACTTATGCGTTGCTGTATCTTCACATGAATCACGTTACTATATCTGTCTTTTAGGTGATTGAGGATATGGCTGTTTCTCTTGGCTTCTAACTCCATTGTCCCGACCTGATACCCCTGCTTAACACAATTACAATAATGCACATAAGTCCACGCGGAATGTGATAGAAAGATGTTTTGGTGTGCTGAAATCTAGGTTTCGGTGTCTGGATAAGTCTGGTGGCCTTTTGTTGTATAGTCCCTCCAAGGTGACTCAAATTGTGTTCTGCTGCTGCTTTCTTCATAACATGTGTTTGCAACAACATCTGCCACATGTTGAGGAGGAGGAGGAGGAGGAAGAAAGCAGCCAGAAAGCAGAGGAATTAGAGACATCTGGTGATACTTGGAGTACTGATGTAGGGAGGCAGGTTAGGCAACAGATCATTAATAGCTATTTCTAAGGTAAGCTTGGTTTGCTTATTTCATTTGTTGTGTCTTCATAAATAGATGTTTTGTTTTTTTTGTCAAAATCCATTACTCAGAATGTGTCTGTCTCCTTGACACATACAAACATACCCTCGCTATATGATCAACAAATGTTGCATGTGTATTGTGTGTCTTTTTAATATCAAAACAACAGATTATGAGTGGCATGCATTAAGTCTGGATAAGTGTTCGAAATCTTACAGTGCTAATTTCTTACAAGCCCACATCATCCATTTAGTATTTCACTTTATCATTGTGTGTAATGTCCTAATGCACAGGTTCACAAACTTGGCCCCCAGGACCACACACAGTGCATGTTTTTCTCGTAACCCAGTAGAAGCACAGGTGTATGAATTACTCACAGACATATGTAAAAAGGTTCACAGGTGGAGCTAATTATGTCACTTGTGATTCTGTGAGTAGACATGCAAAACATGCACTGTGTGGGTTCCTGATGACCGAGTTTGAGAACCTGTGTTCCCAAAAAACTATCCTCAACATATAATATGTTTGCCTTGAGGAATACATGTGTCCCTATGTGTGACGCACCATCATATTTAAGACTCACAAACTTACTGTAATCAGGAATAATTTATTTCCTAATGTTTGATGCTGTAAACTTGATGATGTGTAAGTAAATACACAGTTTGCCACACATATACATTATTATAAACAGTTTTTTTTGTAAAAGTACATATTTGTTTGTTTCAGCATCATGTGTAAAAACATGCTTAATAATTTTTAGCACACACAAACCTGTCCCAACAATACTGACATTCATTTGGACAATGTTTTTCAAACAAAACAAAGGCAACATATTACAAGCTTTTTACGCCACTCAATTGTGTTCATCTTGTAATGTTGTATAGATAATATAGCTAAGATATGTATCACTAACATTGTAATTTGGATTGTCTGCAGGCAAAGAGAATGATTGGAATCTAGAAAGAGTAATGATTAGAAAAAAATCAAGTGGTCAGTTTACTTCCTGCTAAAGACATTCTGCCTGGCTGGCAATTATTGTATCTGCAGGCAAAGAGAATGATTGGAATCTAGAAAGAGTAATGATTAGAAAAAAAATCAAGTGGTCAGTTTACTTCCTGCTAACATGTATGTGTGGCTGCATCAACATTTTCCTCCTCCAATACCCCAAAAAAATGAAAAGGAATAAATGTGCATACTATTTTTAACAATTAATTTGGTGCACTTATAATTAATGATGTTTAAAAAAGGGGCAAGGAGCTAAGTGTGATATTTTGTAAAGCATCAAAAACACTTGCTAACTTTACTTATCACAAATGTCTAACTTTTTTTTGTTATGTTTTTTTTGGTGGCTGCTTGTCCTGCCCTTTGCCTTTAGCACTGTCATGTTGGCGTGCTCTGGTGGACCGTCTTGGTGGTGATGAGACTGGCGTGATATTTGGAGTAGTCGTACCAGAACTGCTGGTTGTTTGCTGTTGGTGCATGCATCTGAGTGTTTCATTCAGGTTAGTGAGGGTGGCATTGAGTTCACGTGTAGCAGCATCTTGATTGTCTACTATTCTGAATAAGCTTTCATTAATCTTTTGACTGTTTTGAAAAATGCTCATATAACTTTGCTGTTGTCTGTGCTGTTCTTCCATTAGTCTGTGCTGTTCTTCCATTAGTCTGTGCTGTTCTTCCATTATGCGCTGTAAGTTGCCCATGACCTGTGTAATGTCTGTACGCATGAGTTCCATGGTATTGCCTATTCTGGTTGTTTGCTCATTTTGTCAACTCAGATTTCTTGAGATTCTTCTGAGGTGAGATGGTAGGCTTGCAAACATTTGTGTCTGCATACGCAGGCAATCTTCATAAGTGGCCTGCTGTCTAGCCCAAATAGTCCAAAACACCTGATCAGGGCCTTGTGTTCCTGGTGTTGTTGGGCTGTGTTGTGGTGGGGGTGGTGTGCTTTGCTGTGGTGGTGTACTCACAGGTGCTGGGGGGCTCAATCCTTGCATTAATGGCTGCATTTCTAAGATGTTTGTCTCCTCCATGTCACTGTGTTGGTGTTGTTGCGGAGGGATGCTGTTCCCAGGACTCGAAGCTGAAATGTTAAACATATCTCCGTTAGCTATCCATATGGTTGTGAAATGATAAAAAAACACTACACATGGAACACATGTCATTCACTGTTGCTTTAAACTATTCTGCCTAGCAACATCATCACTCATAGCTTAAATACATACATATGCCTGTTTGTGGCAAATGTGTCTGGTTACTTAATTGTGAAAGCAAATTGTAGCTCACACATACTCCAGCATAAAATAAACATTGTAATACATAATGTGTTACCTTATAGCTTTGTTCAAACAAACATAGTACTGTTTTTGTAGGTATTTTGCAATGTTACCTTAAGCACACATGAGATTTTTGGAAAAACAAACTTACTTTTTACAAACAAACCAACATGCTTTTTTGTTGCAGCATCTTAGACCCAATGTCAAACTGTATGACTCAAGTGGACATACATATCTTTACTGGATGTGGACAAGGCCATTTAGTTTGGATTCCATTTCAGCTTTTACTTACTGCGGTAAGTATTTTTGTTTTGGATGTGTTTGGACTTAATGCGGTTATGACTGATTATGATTATGTTCTGACATTTTACTCTTTTTTTTCAGTTTGATACTCACAATCAAGATGAGGGGAGTGTGGATGACGTCTTGGAGGTGTGTCCAAAATTTGGAGTGGGGGGACAGAACATACGGACGATAATCTTCGTGGCGGGGTAGCCTGCTGTGTTTGTGGCGGGACAGACGACCTTGCTTTCTTTTTGGCCACAGGTTTCTTGTGGTGATGTCTAACAGAAGAGCCACTTCTGCTGCTCCATACTTCTTTTGATGGACCTTTTAATGAAAGTGCAATTTTGTTATGCCCATTCCTTTACAAGCATACCCTATACTACAATGGACACTTTACCTGCTTCCGCAGCGTCATCATCATCAGATGTGTTAGGATTTACTGGACGACGAGTAGTACTGCTTTTTTCAGACACTGTATAAAATGAGATATATTCATAAATCATGCTATTGTGTATACATCCACCCATTATGCTTATAAACATTTTTTCCTTTAGAAATGCTTGGTTTTTATTTCAAAAAAACATAAGGACCAGAAATACAAAAAAAAAAAAAAAATATGCACTATGGCAACTTCAAGACAGGCAAACATGTACAGGACACTGACATAGGCCACAAGTTAAAGGAATGTTTTTTTTTTTTTAATTAATTAAATTAATTTTGTATTGTTTTTAAAAATAATACAGATGCAATATCTAATTGGCTCTGTGATGTGGCACTCCAAATACACATTACCACTATATGACCACACAAAAAAAAAACAGCAAATGTTAAGATTTCAAAAAATGCAGTATGGTGTCACGGAACAAATACAAGCAAAAAAAAATTATTTTTAAAAATTAAAAAAAAAAAAACATTCTGTAAAGATGACATTACACATGTAAGTGGTTTACAAACCACTTTCCAGTACTCCAGCCTCTAACATGACAACGACTTATTTTAATTCCAAAAAACATGGATCACTTATATATAAAACATAGTCATAATTTTTAACGTAGAAAACGCCCAAAAGGAAAACATTATTGCAGGACAAATCAGAGACACAACAAGTCCAAACTACACATGCTAAATATCTGTGTGAAAAACACATGACATACAATAAAGTAAGATGTTACATTGGCTTTTAGCTAACACATGACCCAAAACAATGTATTTGCAAACACACACTTGAAGATGGGAGTAATATGCAAGGTCACATGACACAGATTACAAAATAAAACTTATAAAAAAAAAAAAACACATGCTCACCATTCTTCCTTGGCCTATCTGAATCCCGGACATGGGTTGCAGAGACAACTTCAGGAGGTATGACACTCCGCATGGGCTCCTCATACTTCAGATATCTTGCAATATAGGGCTGCCCACCACCGGTTTGCCGAGCCTCCTTGGCCATTTTGGACTTGACACGTCGCTTTATGTCATAGTACCGTTTGCGGCATGTGTCCTCCGTCCGCTTGACCACCCCCTCACTATTGACAGCAGTAACAACTTTCGCCCACAACACCGTCTTCCTCCGTGTTGGCACCTTGGCGGACTCAGGGCCAAATAGCTGCCTCTGATACTTCATCAGCTCACGCACCAATGCCACATTTTCAGCAAAACTAAACTTAACATTCCACCCAGTCTTAGTAGTGGTGCGTGGCTGCGGAGCACTCTGACTGTCACTGGCACTTGAGGCTGCTGCAGCAACCTCACCCACCTCCTCCACCTCACTAACCTCACTAACACTCACCTCCTCCACCTGACCGACCTCCTCCCCCTCACTCACACCCTCCACCTCTGAGTCACACATAATTGTGTGTCTAAACAGTTAACACAGGGAAAAAAAAGACAAACAACACACTCCTCCACTACCACTACACAACTCACACACACACACACACACACACACACACACACACACACACACACACACACACACACACACACACTGAGAAGGGACTATAAAGAAAAATAACTTGGACTAAAAATGAGACAAAACCACAAAATACAAGACAACAAGAATGACAAGACGACTTTCAAACACAATACCACACTCAGAAATCGCTACCAACACTCCTCTTCAAACCACAAAATCACCTACCTCCACAGCACAACCTCCCTCCTCCTCACCACTAACTAAACCCACGAGGTGCGGACGGTTTGGGGCGTATTATTTATATGGTTGCGCACAGACACTCCTACCATCTGAAACACAACCAATCACGAACGGGGATGAAAATCGAAACTGAAAGTGAAAATGCGGCCGCGGGAAAAAAAACCCTGCCGCGTTTAACTTAGTGAAAAAACCAGCATATCCAACAAAAACACGTACGCAAACGACAATGACGGCCGTAAATGTGGCAATAAAAACCAACTGGCATAGACATCGGAAAACACGAAAACAATAAACTCGAATGCTTAGTAACTTTGCGTATATGGGGGGTCATTCCGAGTTGTTCGCTTGGTAAAAATCTTCGCATCGCAGCGATTTTCCGCTTAATGCGCATGCGCAATGTCCGCACTGCGACTGCGCCAAGTAAATTTGCTATGCAGTTAGGAATTTTACTCACGGCTTTTTCATCGTTCTGGCGATCGTAATGTGATTGACAGGAAATGGGTGTTACTGGGCGGAAACAGGCCGTTTTATGGGCGTGTGGGAAAAAACGCTACCGTTTCCGGAAAAAACGCAGGAGTGGCTGGAGAAACGGGGGAGTGTCTGGGCGAACGCTGGGTGTGTTTGTGACGTCAAACCAGGTACGACAAGCACTGAACTGATCGCAGATGCCGAGTAAGTCTGAAGCTACTCAGAAACTGCTACGAGGTGTGTAATCGCAATATTGCGAATACATCGTTCGCAATTTTAAGATGCTAAGATTCACTCCCAGTAGGCGGCGGCTTAGCATGAGCAAATCTGCTAAAATCCGCTTGCGAGCGAACAACTCGGAATGAGGGCCATGGATTCAAAAAGTTGCATGAAAATGCACCCGATACAAAACGAGTTTAAACACTACACAAACCGACTCAAACACGAATATTAGTAAATATTGCCCCATATGTTAGACAGACAATAGGTCGACAGGGTCAAAAGGTCAACAGGGTCAAAAGGTCGACATGAAAAAGGTAGACAGTACAAAAGGTCGACAGGGTCAAAAGGTCGACATGAAAATGGTCGACATAAAAAAGATAGACAACTGTTTTTTTTTATTTAACATGTTTTTGGACTATTTCATACCTTCTCTATCTATGTCGGCATAGAGTTGGTTAGCATGGCGAGCGAAGCGAGTCCCGCAAGGGTATGCCTTTCTACAATTGGGGGTCCCAGATGACAAAACTATCCACACAAACCCCAAAAATGCAAAAAAATGGTGTCTACCTTTTTTATGTCGACCATTTTCATGTCGACCTTTTGACCCTGTCGAACTTTTGTACTGTCTACTTTTTACATGTCGACCTTTTGACCCTGTCGACCTTTTGACCCTGTCGACCTAATGTCTGTCTAACATATGGTGTCTATCTATTGATTGTCTAACTAGGCACTGTCTATCTTTTATACCACACTCATCCGTATGTATACTGGCAGGAAAAAGAGGCAATTTGGATGCCCTTGCACAAACTGGCTTTATTTTACCTAAGTTGCCCCCCTCCAGTGTGTACTCCGAAAGAGTGTTAAGTGCAGCCGGTAACCTGTATGCCCCTGTAATTGTTCCAAAAATTCTACACCACCAAATTTATTGTATGTGCAAAACATGGGAGGTGCTGGAATTTGCGCAGATGTAATGCACGCACAATATTGGTGGCGTTGTACGATATCACAAATCCCCAGGAGAGTCCAATTTGGGTAAGCCATTCTGCGATGATGTCCCCCAGTTTCCGTAAGAGGTTGTCAGCTGTGTGCCTCTGTGCTGCTACTGTTGCCGCTGCTGTTGCTGCTGCAGGAGGACATATATCTACCCAGTGGGCTGTTACAGTCATATAGTCCTTAGTCCACTCTGTTCCACTTGTCCACATGACCGTTGTTAAGTGGAAACTGGACACAACCGCATTTTGTAGGACACTGGTGACTCTTTTTCTGACGTCTTTGTACATTCTCGGTATCGCCTGCCTAGAGAAGTGAAACCTAGATGGGATTTGATACCGGGGACACACTGTCTCCATCAATTCTCTAAGTCCCACTGAACTAATGGCGGATACCGGACACCCGTCTGACACCAACATAAGTGTCAAGGCCTCAGTTATCCGTTTTGCAACAGGATGACTGCTGTCATATTTAATCTTCCTCACAATGGACTGTTGGACAGTCAATTGCTTACAGGAAGTAGCACAAGTTGTCTTCCGACTTTCCTCTGGGATGACGATCGACTCCCAGCAGCAACAACAACAGCAGCAGGCATACCACTCAAGGATCCTCCGGAGGAATCCCGGGTAGGAGAGGACTCCTCAGTGCCTGACTTAAACAAACCACATCACCATCAGAATCCTCATCGTCAACTTCCTCTTCAGTGCTAGCAACACACATATCCTCATCCTGGTGTACTTCAACAGTGACATCTTCAATTTGAATATCAGGAACTGGACTGTAGGTGCTCCTTCCAGCACATGCAGGGGGCGTGTAAATGGTGGAAGGAGCCACCTCTTCCCCTCTAGTGTTGGGAAGGTCAGGTATTGCAACCGCCGACACACTTGGACTATCCTTCGGGATTTGTGATACCATCTCAGAATGCACAGTTCTTTTCTGTGCTTTTTCCAGCTTAACTCTTTTAATTTTTCTAGCGGGAGGATGAGGGCTTCCATTGTCCTGTGAAGCTAAACCACTAGTTATGAACATAGGCCAGGGCCTCAGCCGTTTCTTGCCACTACGTGTCGTAAATGACATATTGGCAAGTTTACGGTTCTCCTCAGACCATTTCAATTTCTTTTTTGGGGTCTTTTTACCGAACTTTGGCTTTTTGGATTTTACATGCCCTCTACTATCACATTGGGCATCGGCCTTGGCAGATGACGTTGATGGCATTTCATCATCTATGTCATGGTTAGTGGCAGCAGCTTCAGCACTAGGAGGAAGTGGTTCTTGATCTTTTCCTATTTTATCCTCCAAATTTTTGTTCTCCATTATGTTTCTGGAGTTATATAACACAATATGCTGCACAGGAATGACTGATGGCTGATGGCCAGGACACTACCACTGGTCTGATGCAGCACAACACAGCAACACTGTAAGGGACTTGTTGTTATTATTATTATTATTATTATTATTATTATAATACGGCAGCAGTGGACATATATAGCAGCAGTGTATATACCACTGTGACTGCCTAGTCACTGAAATGACTGATGGCCAAGACACTACCACTGGTCTGATGCAGCACAACACAGCAACAATGTGAGGGACTTGTTGTTGTTGTTGTTATTATTAGTATTATTATTATTATTATTATTATAATACTGTAGCAGTGGACATATAGCAGCAGCGTATACCACTGTGACTGTCTGGTCACTGGAATGACTGATGGCCAGGACACTACCACTGGTCTGATGCAGCACAACACAGCAACACTGTAAGGGTCTTGTTGTTATTATTATTATAATATGGCAGCAGTGGACATATAGCAGCAACGTATACCACTGTGACTGCCTGGTCACTAGAATGACTGACGGCAAGGACACTACCACTGGTCTGATGCAGCACAAGACATCAACACTGTAAGGGACTTCTTGTTATTATTATTATACGGCAACAGTGAACATATAGCAGCAGCGTAAAACACTGTGACTGCCTGGTCACTGGAATGACTGATGGCCAGGACACTACCACAGGTCTGATACAGCACAACACAGCAACACTGTTAGGGACTTGTTTTTGTTAATATTATTATTATTATTATTATTATAATACTTTAGCAGCGGACATATAGCAGCAGTTCTTTTCTGTGCTTTTTCCAGCTTAACTCTTTTAATTTTTCTAGCGGGAGGATGAGGGCTTCCATTGTCCTGTGAAGCTAAACCACTAGTTATGAACATAGGCCAGGGCCTCAGCCGTTTCTTGCCACTACGTGTCGTAAATGACATATTGGCAAGTTTACGGTTCTCCTCAGACCATTTCAATTTCTTTTTTGGGGTCTTTTTACCGAACTTTGGCTTTTTGGATTTTACATGCCCTCTACTATCACATTGGGCATCGGCCTTGGCAGATGACGTTGATGGCATTTCATCATCTATGTCATGGTTAGTGGCAGCAGCTTCAGCACTAGGAGGAAGTGGTTCTTGATCTTTTCCTATTTTATCCTCCAAATTTTTGTTCTCCATTATGTTTCTGGAGTTATATAACACAATATGCTGCACAGGAATCACTGATGGCTGATGGCCAGGACACTACCACTGGTCTGATGCAGCACAACACAGCAACACTGTAAGGGACTTGTTATTATTATTATTATTATTATAATACGGCAGCAGTGGACATATATAGCAGCAGTGTATATACCACTGTGACTGCCTAGTCACTGAAATGACTGATGGCCAAGACACTACCACTGGTCTGATGCAGCACAACACAGCAACAATGTGAGGGACTTGTTGTTGTTGTTATTATTAGTATTATTATTATTATTATTATTATAATACTGTAGCAGTGGACATATAGCAGCAGCGTATACCACTGTGACTGTCTGGTCACTGGAATGACTGATGGCCAGGACACTACCACTGGTCTGATGCAGCACAACACAGCAACACTGTAAGGGTCTTGTTGTTATTATTATTATAATATGGCAGCAGTGGACATATAGCAGCAACGTATACCACTGTGACTGCCTGGTCACTGGAATGACTGACGGCAAGGACACTACCACTGGTCTGATGCAGCACAAGACATCAACACTGTAAGGGACTTCTTGTTATTATTATTATACGGCAGCAGTGAACATATAGCAGCAGCGTAAAACACTGTGACTGCCTGGTCACTGGAATGACTGATGGCCAGGACACTACCACAGGTCTGATACAGCACAACACAGCAACACTGTTAGGGACTTGTTTTTGTTAATATTATTATTATTATTATTATTATAATACTTTAGCAGCGGACATATAGCAGCAGCGTATACCACTGTGACTGCCTGGTCACTGGAATGACTGATGGCCAGAACACTACCACTGGTCTGATGCAGCACAACACAGCAACACTGTAAGGGACTTGTTATTATTGTTGTTGTTATTATTATTATTATTATTATAATTATAATAATACTGTAGCAGTGGACATATAGCAGCAGCGTATACCACTGTGACTGCCTGGTCACTGGAATGACTGATGGCCAGGACACTACCACTGGTCTGATGCAGCACTACACAGCCACACTGTAAGGACTTATTATACAGCAGCACTGAACATACTGTATGGCAGCAGAGGACACCACCACTGTGAATGGTCACTGGACTGACTGATGCACAGGACACTTGCACTTGTCTGATGCAGGACAAAACAGATAATTATACAGCAGCACTGGGCATATGGCAGCAGATGACACCACCACTGTGAATGGTCACTGGAATGACTGATGGCTGATGCACAGGACACTACAGATGTAGCCACCTTTATCTTGAGTGGCTGAGGCGTTTGTCCCGATCGAGCATATGCAGCGTAGGGAGGCGCGCCTAGTCACAGAGAGGCGTACCTAATCGCACGGAGGCAGACATGGCGTTTGGCGTTACCTTTACGTGTAATACCTGCGATCAGCCACCAGATGTCGCTTTTTACAATCACCACTGCGCATGCGTGTGGTCTCCCGTAAAATACAATACTGAAATACATAATAAGGACTACTTTACTAAGGCGTCTCATTACGCTGCATACAGTAAATACTCATTACGCTGCATTATTTAATACAGTACTGTATATACAGTACGACACAGACGCAAATAGTACAGCATACAGTATATGATCCATCTACAATACTTTATGAATACTGTATGTGAGCGTCCAAGTCCCGCAGACAAAACATACTGTAAAACCAGTAGTGTACACTGTCGCAAATGGATGTGTGTTAGAAATTCACTATTGCCTCTCAAGATTAGGAATTTTGTACAGTATGTTATCGTCCTAATCCCGTAGCCATTACAGCATAATCAAAACCAATGGATTTATACATTTGTCTGCGGCGAAGTGGTGAAGTGTTTCTCTTCCTATACTCAGAGTCCCGGGTTCGATTCCTTAAGTACGAATGCATGTTAGTTTTTTTCAGACACTTTATTATTTTTTTTATTCACATAAACCAGGGCAAAGCTGCATGAGCGGTTCTATGCGATCGAGTCCGGTGTACCATAATGTGCAGGTTCTATGCAGGTTAAGGTTCTATGCTCCGTACAGTACACATACAATTCTGTAGCTGGGCAGACTGAATAGAAATGGCTACCACCTATGACTCCTTGCCCCACAGAGGCCCTAGGCTACGGAGCAAGTAATACTATAGTCCAGATTGTACAGACTATGGGGCAATGCTGAAGGAGCGTCACAATCCCCTAGCTAAAATACACAGTATGCACATTATGGTACACCGGACTCGATCTCATAGCACACTGGCAAAATGGCCGCCGCCCCTGAACCCTTGTGCAGGTTATGGGGCAATGCTGAAGGAGCGTCACAATCCCCAAAATACACAGGGGCGATGAGGATAAGCTACTGTAGGATTGCATACAGTATTACGGTACACCGAACTCAATCGCATAGCACACTGTCAAAATGACCACTACCCCTGAACCCCCACCTCCTGAACCCCCACCTCGTGGCAGGCAGCAGTCGGGTATGGAATGAGAAATGGCATAAGCTGTGCAGGCTACGGGGCGATGCTGAAGGAGTGTCACAATCCCCTAGCCAAAATACTGTACACAGAGATAAGCGAGGTCTATGCACATTACAGTACGTTACACCGGGCTCGATCGCATAGCAAACTGACAAAATACAAGTTTTACATAAAGCAGGCCAAAGCTGCAGGAGAGTTTCTACTGTAAAGGTTCTATGCACCGTATGGTACGGTACACATACAATTCTATAGCAGGGCAGACTCAATTGAAATGGCTACCGCCTGTGACTCCTAGCTCCTAGGAGGCACTCAGCTATGGAGCAAATAACAGCACAGATTTTGCAGGCTACGGGGCAATGCTGAAGGAGCGTCACAATCCCCTAGCTACAATACACAGGGGCGATAGAGATAATCGAGTGGCTGGAGGGGGGGTCCCCTTGATTTAAGGGGCCCCCACTCCTCCAAGGTACCCCGGCCAGGTGTGACTAGTTGGGTATTTAATTCCATGGCCGCAGGGACCGGTATAAAAGTGTCCCGCGGCTGTGCATTATCTGTCCAGCTAGTGGAGCCCAGTGCTGGTTCAAAAAATATGGGAAACCCCTACGCTTTTTTGTCCCCCTTATTTTTTGCACCAGGACCAGGCGTAGAGCCCGGTGCTGGTTCAAAAAGATGGGGGATCCCGTGTCCATTTTTTCCGTATTCCTGCCGGAATTCGACCGCAATTGCATATACTGTACCCCTTAATGTCACTGCTTACAGTATACAGTATTTAGACATGAGCTTGTGTACAGTATCTGTCATGAGGTGCTTTTTTCACTGACACTATAACTTTTTTCTATTGTAATATACTACGCCCCCTTAACCCCTGCACGCCTTTCTGGGGTTCAATATATGGAGTATTACCTGCATTCCTAGTTTTGTTAGTGTTTGAATATTGCACAATGATAGGGCGTCCGATGGTGAAGGGGGCGTAGTCCCTTGCAACAGGAAGGGGTTTGGGGAGTGGGGACCGCGGATGGGGGAGGGGGTATGAAGGTGCTGTGAGTGGGGTAGGAGCAGGGGTGTCGCAGGTGGGGGATGGCAGCTGCAGGGCTGTTGCGGATGGAGGAGGGGTCCCTTCCAGCAGCCATGACACCGTCCTTATGCTCAATGAGCGTCTCAGACGTCGTGCGTCTCAGACGTCGTGCGTTCCAGGCATTCAACGTAGCTCATGTACTGTACTTTGTGCTTCCCTTAGTTTTGAGTATGCCGTAGTAGTGGACTCGGACGCTCATGTAATTGCATTTCAAAGGCACAGTACAGTATTTCCCATCATCTTCCCCTACCCCCATCGCCCTTCCCCCCTGGGAGCCTGCACAGGGAGGGAATTCATTCAGGTCATGTGCAATACACAAACGCTGAAGATCTACTGTACAGTACTGTTTTGCTCAGTTAGTAGTGTCAGAATACCCTCATTTCATTCCCGCTGTTTAGTTGCATTTAGCGTAAAGAATCGCTCCTGCAGATGTACTCTGATTTATATGTAACTTGTGTGCACCTTTCCATTGACTGTCTTACAATGTAGATAAAATAATACAGTGTATTATTACAATAACAAAAAAAAAAAAAAAAAGGCACATCACATCTCGAACCCTGGACCCCCAGCGTGGGAGGTGGGAGCCTTCACCCCTAGCCCACGACGCCTCATGAGAGACTCCCAATTTCATGTGTGAAAGTACTGCAAACAGCGCCCGGCCCCCACCCCATTGGTGTTGGTTTATGCCTTAGAGGACTCGGACGCTCGCATTTGTGAAGCACGGTATTTTCCACCGCCTCCTGCTAGCCTATTGCCCTTCCCCCCTGGGAGCCTGCACAGATCATGCAGTAGACAGGGAGGGAATTCAGGTCATGTGCAATACACAAACGCCGAATATCTACTGTATAGTACTGTTTTGCTCACTTAGTAGCGTCAGAATACACTCATTTCTACTCATTGCCGTTGTGCAGTTGCATTTAGCGTAAAGAATCGCTCCTGCAGATGTACTTTGATTTATGTGAAACCTGTGTGCATCCTTCCATTGGATGTATTAGAGAGAAAAATTTTTTTTTTAAATGAATGTCACGGGAACACATAAAAAAAATGGTTGGCATTTCCTTCCCATTGGTGTTGGTTTACAGTATGCCGTAGTGGACTCAGACGCTCATGTAATTGCATTTCAAAGGCACAGTACAGTACGGTATTTCCCATCGTCTCCCCCTACCCCCATCGCCCTTCCCCCCTGGGAGCCTGCACAGGGAGGGAATTCATTCAGGTCATGTGCAATACACAAACGCTGAAGATCTACTGTACAGTACTGTTTTGCTCAGTTAGTAGTGTCAGAATACCCTCATTTCATTCCCGCTGTTTAGTTGCATTTAGCGTAAAGAATCGCTCCTGCAGATGTACTCTGATTTATATGTAACTTGTGTGCACCTTTCCATTGACTGTCTTACAATGTAGATAAAATAATACAGTGTATTATTACAATAACAAAACAAAAACAAAAAAAGGCACATCACGTCTCGAACCCTGGACCCCCAGCGTGGGAGGTGGGAGCCTTCACCCCTAGCCCACGACGCCTCATGAGAGACTCCCAATTTCATGTGTGAAAGTACTGCAAACAGCGCCCGGCCCCCACCCCATTGGTGTTGGTTTATGCCTTAGAGGACTCGGACGCTCGCATTTGTGAAGCACGGTATTTTCCACCGCCTCCTGCTAGCCTATTGCCCTTCCCCCCTGGGAGCCTGCACAGATCATGCAGTAGACAGGGAGGGAATTCAGGTCATGTGCAATACACAAACGCCGAATATCTACTGTATAGTACTGTTTTGCTCACTTAGTAGCGTCAGAATACACTCATTTCTACTCATTGCCGTTGTGCAGTTGCATTTAGCGTAAAGAATCGCTCCTGCAGATGTACTTTGATTTATGTGAAACCTGTGTGCATCCTTCCATTGGATGTATTAGAGAGAAAAAATTTTTTTTTTAAATGAATGTCACGGGAACACATAAAAAAAATGGTTGGCATTTCCTTCCCATTGGTGTTGGTTTACAGTATGCCGTAGTGGACTCGGACGCTCATGTAATTGCATTTCAAAGGCACAGTACAGTACGGTATTTCCCATCGTCTCCCCCTACCCCCATCGCCCTTCCCCCCTGGGAGCCTGCACAGGGAGGGAATTCTTTCAGGTCATGTGCAATACACAAACGCTGAAGATCTACTGTACAGTACTGTTTTGCTCAGTTAGTAGTGTCAGAATACCCTCATTTCATTCCCGCTGTTTAGTTGCATTTAGCGTAAAGAATCGCTCCTGCAGATGTACTCTGATTTATATGTAACTTGTGTGCACCTTTCCATTGACTGTCTTACAATGTAGATAAAATAATACAGTGTATTATTACAATAACAAAAAAAATAAAATAAAAAGGCACATCACGTCTCGAACCCTGGACCCCCAGCGTGGGAGGTGGGAGCCTTCACCCCTAGCCCACGACGCCTCATGAGAGACTCCCAATTTCATGTGTGAAAGTACTGCAAACAGCGCCCGGCCCCCACCCCATTGGTGTTGGTTTATGCCTTAGAGGACTCGGACGCTCGCATTTGTAAAGCACGGTATTTTCCACCGCCTCCTGCTAGCTACTGTAGCCCTCCATTCCCAGACGCTCATGTGTTTTAAAAGCACGGTGTTTATACATTGTCCTGTACATTCTTCCTTTTACACAATTACTGTAGTTGCGTCTCCATACACATACTGTACAGTACGCCATACTTTTTCCACCGCCTCCCGTTACGCCTACAGTATTGCTAGAGCTGTAGATCAATCCGCCGCTATACTGTACGATCGAAAGTACTGGATTGGTGGAGCATTAGCCACACAGTGGTGGAGATGTGTAATGCATGATGAGTATCTAGATCGCCTCAACGCGCCTACCTGTGATTAAACTCAGCTATCGCCTTAGCGTGACTAAACGCCCGTCTCGGCGGAGAAACAGTCAAGATAAAGGTGGCTACATCTGTAGCACTGGTCTGATGCAGGACAACACAGCAACACTGTAAGGGACTTATTATACAGCAGCACTGGACATATTGCAGCAAAGGACACCACCACTGTGACTGATGCAGCACAACACACCACCACTGAACTTATGCAGCACAGCACAGCACCACTGGACAGCACTGGACATATGGCAACAGAGGACACCACCACTGTGACTGATGCAGCACAACACACCACCACTTAACTGATGCAGCACAACACAGCACCACTCGACAGCACTGGACATATGGCAGCAGAGGACACAAGCACTGTAACTGGAAAGATTCAGCACAAACCATGGACACTGAGAGACTGGAGACACGTCCTCTCTGTACACTCTCCAATGCCAGAGTGAAAATGGCGAAGACGCGCGGCTCCTTATATGGAATCCAAAACCCGCGAGAATCCGACAGCGGGATGATGACGTTTTGCCTCGTTCTGGTTTCCGAGTCAGGCGGGAAAACCCGAGCCTGGCTTGGAACCGGACTCGAATGGTGAAGTTCGGTATGGTTCGGTTCTCTGAGAACCGAATCTGCTTATCTCTAGTAAAAACCATATTGATATTAATTATTTTTGCTTATGCACTTCTTTTGTATTATTGATAATTTGTAACCCAAGCAGACACACAACACTCCACAGGCTGAGCGCTGCATCATCTCGTTATAATATATATGAGTTTTACATCCCCGGAGAGAACAGTAGTGTATGCACCTGTGTTACTCCTGGAGAGTACAGTAGTGTATGCGCCTGTGTTACTCCTGGAGAGAACAGTAGTATATAAGCCTGGGTCACTCCTGGAGAGAACAGTAGTATATGTGGCGTGTTACTCCTGGAGAGACGTGTATGTGCCTGTGTTACTCCTGGAGAGAACACTTGTTCTTGTGCCTGTTTTACCTCTGGAGCGAACAGTAGTATACTGTATGTGATTGTGTTACTCCTGGAGAGCACAGTAATATATACAGTATGCCTAGGTTACTCCTGGAGAAAACAGTTGTTTATGTGCCTGTGTTACTCCTGGAGAGAAGAGAAGGATATGTGCCTGTGTTACTCCTAGAAAGAACAGTATTATATGTGCCTGAGTTTACTCCTGGAGAGAACAGTAGTGTATGTGCCTGTGTTACTCCTGGAGAGAACAGTACATTAGTGTATGCAGGGGTTAAAGTAAGCCAGAACAGGGCGGAACTACATTCCATCAGTTCCATTTGCCGTCTCCTCCGGCTCACCTAACCCGATGTCAGTCCATAGCCACAGGGATATGCCGTGCGCCCGCTGAGATTGTGTTACTAGTGGGTGCCCGGTTTCTTCCCTACAGCGGCAGCCAGAGGAAGGAGCTCACTACTGAGCTCCAGCTTTCGGCTCCCAAGTCCCGCATAATGCACTATGGGAGATATCATCACGTCTCTTCCATGGTTCCGAATAGCGGGCGCCAGAGCAGATGGACAGCAGTGGGCAAAGGCAGGAGTAGAGTTTTAGGTAAGTATGTTTTTTTATGTGTATGTGTTAGGGGCAACACTAAAGGGGGCAATACTAAAGGTGGCACTAACAAGGGTCAATACTAAAGGGGGAACTACCAAGTAGGCAATACTTAAGGGGGCACTACCAAAAGGGCATTGCCAAGGGGGCACTACCAAGGGGGCAATACTAAAGGGGGAACTACCAATGGGGCATTACTACAGGGGGCATTATTAGGGGCACTACCAAATGGGCAATACTACAGGGAGAATTACAAGGGCACTACCATAGGGGCAATAATACAGGGGGCAATATAGGGCACTACTACAGAGGGCATTACCAAAGGGGCATAAATACTGGGGGCACTACTAATGGTGGCTCTTCTACATGGGGCGTTACCACTGGGAACTCTACTGCAGGGGGCATTTCTGCTGGGAGCACTACTACAGGAGGCATTACTACTGGGGGCACTACTAATGGGGGCACTGCATAAGTGGCATCATTCCTAGCAGCAGAAGGGGCACCGCATAAGGGGCACCATGACTATGGGCTCTGCATAAGGGGCACTAACACTGTGGGAATTGCTTAAGGGGCACTACCACTACAGTGGGCATTGCATAAGGAGCACTACTGCTGTGGGCATTGTATAATGGGCACTACTGCTCTGGGTATTATGTGATTAGTGGCATTGTGTACTAGGGGCACTACTGTGTGTCATAACATCAATAATGTGGTGTAATGTGAAGAAGATTGTGCTACTGTGCAGCGTTATGTGAATTGGGGATACTATTGCATGACCATGTCCCTTTCCTTTTGAGACAATGTCCCTTTTTGCGGCACGCGCCGTCTCTTTACTAGGTGCCGGGAAGGGGGGGGGGGAGAGTTTCACCACCTCTCTAGGACCTTTTTAAGCACTGAGTGTATGTGCTTGTGTTACTCCTGGAGAGAACAGTAGCTTATGTGCCTGTATTACTCCTGGAGAAAACAGTAGTGTATATATCAGTTTTACTCCAGAAGAGAACAGCAGTGTAAGTGCCTGTTTTACTCATGGGGGGTCATTCAGAGCTGATCACTTGCCAGCAATTCTTAGCAGCCATGCAAACACTATGCCGCCGCCCACTGGGGAGTGTATTTTAGCTTAGCAGAAGTGCGAACGCATGTGCAGCCGAGCTCTGCAAAAAATAAGATTTTAAACCTACCGGTAAATCTATTTCTCCTAGTCCGTAGAGGATGCTGGGGACTCCGTAAGGACCATGGGGTATAGACGGGCTCCGCAGGAGATAGGGCACCTAAAAAGAACTTTGACTATGGGTGTGCACTGGCTCCTCCCTCTATGCCCCTCCTCCAGACCTCAGTTAGAGAACTGTGCCAAGAGGAGATGGACAATACAAGGCAGGATTTAGAAATCCAAGGGCAAGATTCATACCAGCCCACACTAATCATACCATGTAACCTAGATCATACATAACCAGTTAACCGTATGAACAACAACAGTAACGGTCCAAGGGGGTCATTCCGAGTTGTTCGCTCGCAAGCTGCTTTTAGTAGCTTTGCACACGCTAAGCCGCCGCCTACTGGGAGTGAATCTTAGCATATTAAAATTGCGAACGAAAGATTAGCAGAATTGCGAATAGACACTTCTTAGCAGTTTCTGAGTAGCTACACATTGATTTAGTGGATGTGGAAGAACCCACATCTCACCAAAAGAAAAGAAATTCCTTTGTTTGGAGCACTCTTTTAAATAATCTATATGACTTGATGAAAAATTAATTTATATTAAAACTTAGCTTTTATTATTCATTACTTGACTAAAAAATGAAAGGGGTATACTATAAGTATCAAATAATGAATCCCCTTATAAACAGTGGTAAAAATCTATAGATGGGAGCAAATACAGTCGTTTTTTATGGTGATGTATTTTGCTCAAAAATGAAAAGGACAATGATAGTAATCTATCAGACTATTCAGATAGACAGCAGTAGTGATATTATTTACTCACATATAATCAGAAAATTCATTAATCTTTTTGAACTTTAAATATCACAATTAGATTCAGACCAATTATATGCGTCTGGATTTTATCAAGCGGTGTAAATAATGCTAGAAAACTTCTTTGGATCAGCTTCTCCCCACCCTTCAGTCAAGCTTGTGCACAAAAGACTGATGCCTTTTCCATAAAGATGGAACAGAAATGTTATCCATAACTGTGTTAGTAAATAAAGAATACAGGGCCCTCATTCCGAGTTGATCGGTCGCAAGGCGATTTTAGCAGAGTTACACACGCTAAGCCGCCGCCTACTGGGAGTGAATCTTAGCTTTTTAAAATTGCGAACGATGTATTCGCAATATTGCGATAACAAACTTCTTAGCAGTTTCAGAGTAGCTTCAGACTTACTCGGCATCTGCGATCAGTTCAGTGCTTGTCGTTCCTGGTTTGACGTCACAAACACACCCAGCGTTCGCCCAGACACTCCCCCGTTTCTCCGGCCACTCCTGCGTTTTTTCCGTAAACGGTAGCGTTTTCAACCACACGCCCCTAAAACGCCGTGTTTCCGCCCAGTAACACCCATTTCCTGTCAATCACACTACGATCGCCGGAGCGATGAAAAAGCCGTGAGTAAAAATACTATCTTCATTGTAAAATTACTTGGCGCAGTCGCAGTGCGAATATTGCGCATGCGTACTAAGCGAATTTTCACTGCGATGCGATGAAAAATACAGGCCCTCATTCCGAGTTGTTCGCTCGGTATTTTTCATCGCATCGCAGTGAAAATCCGCTTAGTACGCATGCGCAATGTTCACACTGCGACTGCGCCAAGTAACTTTACTATGATGAAAGTAATTTTACTCACGGCTTTTTCTTCGCTCCGGCGATCGTAATGTGATTGACAGGAAATGGGTGTTACTGGGCGGAAACACGGCGTTTCAGGGGCGTGTGGCTGAAAACGCTACCGTTTCCGGAAAAAACGCAGGAGTGGCCGGGGAAACGGTGGGAGTGCCTGGGCGAACGCTGGGTGTGTTTGTGACGTCAACCAGGAACGACAAGCACTGAAATGATCGCACAGGCAGAGTAAGTCTGGAGCTACTCTGAAACTGCTAAGTAGTTAGTAATCGCAATATTGCGCATACATCGGTCGCAATTTTAAGAAGCTAAGATACACTCCCAGTAGGCGGCGGCTTAGCGTGTGTAACTCTGCTAAAATCGCCTTGCGACCGATCAACTCGGAATGAGGGCCACAGAGCGAACGACTCGGAATGAGGGCCCATGGTTGCAATTTGACTTCTTAAACAAGAACCTGATACATGTTGTATCAAAATTGTATGGAACAGGTGCTGGTGCATAGATAGCCACCTTGTGTTAGGGCCACATTCCAGTCACAGTGTAACAAAAATATATGAATCAATCAGCACATAATCACATTTGAAAAAAGATATCAATATACATTACAGATCCTGTACTCTTTAGTAATTGTCCGTATTCTGGAATCACATTACTGCATATAGGCAAGAATTATGTTGTGATATAACAAAAGAGAGGGGGGGTAAGGAAATAAGAGTAGCTCCAGACTTACTCGGCATCTGCGATCAGTTCAGTGCTTGTCGTTCCTGGTTTGACGTCACAAACACACCCAGCGTTCGCCCAGACACTCCTCCGTTTCTCCAGCCACTCCCGCGTTTTTCCAAGAAACGGTAGCGTTTTTCACACACTCCCATAAAACGGCCAGTTTCCGCCAAGAAACACCGACTTCCTGTCAATCACATTACGATCACCAGAACGAAGAAAAAACCTCGTAATGCCGTGAGTAAAATTCCTAACTGCATAGCAAATTTACTTGGCGCAGTCGCACTGCGGACAATGCGCATGCGCATTAGCGACTATTCGCTCCGTTGCGACAAAAAAATAACGAGCGAACAACTCGGAATGACCACCCAAGACCGATTTCAACTGTAACATAACCCTTATGTAAGCAACAACTATATACAAGTCTTGCAGAGTTTCCGCACTGGGACGGATGCCCAGCATCCTCTACGGACTAGGAGAAATAGATTTACCGGTAGGTTTAAAATCTTATTTTCTCTTACATCCTAGAGGATGCTGGGGACTCCGTAAGGATCATGGGGTTTATACCAAAGCATCCAATCGGGCGGGAGAGTGCGTATGACTCTGCAGCACCGACTGAGCAAACGCTAGGTCCTCATCAGCCAGGGTATCAAACTTGTAGAATTTAGCAAAAGTGTTTGACCCCGACCAAGTCGCCGCTCTGCAAAGTTGTAATGCCGAGACACCTCGGGCAGCCGCCCAAGAAGAGCCCACCTTCCTAGTGGAATAACCGACTTTGGTACCGGCAATCCAACCATAGAGTGAGCCTGCTGAATCGTATTACAGATCCAGCGAGCAATAGTCTGCTTTGAAGCAGGTGCGCCAATCTTATTGGCCGCATACAGGACAAACAGAGCCTCTGTTTTCCTAATTCTAGACTTCCTGGCTACATAAATCTTTAAGGCCCTGACTACGTCCAGGGATTTGGAATCCTCCAGGTCACTTGTAGCCACAGGCACCACAATGGGTTGATTCACATGGAATGAAGAAACCACCTTAGGCAAAAATTGCGGACGCGTCCTCAATTCAGCTCGATCCACATGAAAAATCAAGTAGGGGCTTTTGTGTGACAAAGCCGCCAATTCTGATACTCGCCTTGCTGATGCCAAGGCCAACAAAATGACCACCTTCCAAGTAAGAAATTTCAACTCAACCTTGTTAAGTGGTTCAAACCAGTGTGATTTTAGGAACTGCAACACCACGTTGAGGTCCCACGGTGCCACTGGAGGCACAAAAGGAGGCTGGATGTGTAGCACTCCCTTTACAAACGTCTGGACTTCTGGAAGAGAAGCCAATTCCTTCTGAAAGAAAATCGAGAGGGCCGAAATCTGAACCTTAACAGAGCCTAATTTCAGGCCCATATCCACTCCTGTCTGTAGGAAGTGGAGAAAATGACCCAGATGAAAATCTTCCGTAGGTGCATTCTTGGTCTCACACCAAGCCACATACTTTCACCAGATATGGTGATAATGCTTAACCGTCACCTCCTTCCTAGCCTTTATTAAAGTAGGGATGACCTCTTCCGGAATCCCCTTTTTCGCTAGGATTCGGCGTTCAACCGCCATGCCGTCAAACGTAACCGCGGTAAGTCCTGAAATACACAGGGCCCCTGTTGCAACAGGTCTTCCCTCAGAGAAAGAGGCCAGGGATCTCCTGTGAGCATCTCTTGTAGATCTGAGTACCAGGCCCTTCGAGGCCAGTCTGGGACAACGAGTATCGTCTGTACTCTTCTTTGCCTTATGATCCTCAACACTTTTGTGATGAGAGGAAGAGGAGGAAACACGTAGACCGATTTGAACACCCACGGTGTTATCAGAGCGGCTACTGCCACTGCCTGAGGGTCCCGAGACCTGGCACAATACCTCCGAAGCTTTTTGTTGAGGCGTGACGCCATCATATCTATTTGAGGAGTTCCCCAAAGACGTGTTATGTCTGTAAAGACTTCTTGATGAAGTCCCCACTCTCCTGGATGGAGATCGTGTCTGCTGAGGAAGTCTGCTTCCCAGTTGTCCACTCCCGGAATTAAGACAGCCGACAGAGCGCTTACATGATTTTCCGCCCAACGAAGAATCCTGGTGGCTTCTGCCATCGCGACTCTGCTTCTTGTCCCGCCTTGGTGGTTTACATGAGCCATTGCTGTGACATTGTCTGATTGAATCAGAACCGGTAGGTTTCGAAGAAGACTCTCCGCTTGTCGAAGGCCGTTGTAAATGGCCCTGAGTTCCAACACATTGATGTGTAGACAGGACTCCTGGTCTGACCAAAGTCCCTGAAATTTTTTTCCCCTGTGTGACCGCTCCCCATCCTCGGAGGCTCGCGTCCGTGGTAACCAGGATCCAGTCCTGAATTCAGAACCGACGACCCTCCAGCAGGTGAGCACTTTGCAACCACCACAGGAGAGATACTCTGGCGCCTGGGGACAGAGTTATTTTCCGATTTAAGCGCAGATGGGACCCGGACCACTTGTCCAGAAGGTCCCATTGAAAAGTCCTTGCATGGAACTTTCCGAAGGGAATGGCCTCGTAGGCCGCCACCATTTTTCCCAGAACTCGAGTGCATTGGTGAACTGACACCCTTTTCGGTTTTAGCAGGTCTCTGACCATGTTCTGGATGTCCTGGGCTTTCTCTATTGGGAGGAAGACCTTCATTTGTTCCGTATCCAGTATCATACCTAGGAACGGTAGTCGAGTTGTCAGAATTAACTGTGACTTCGGTAGATTTAGAATCCAACCATGTTGCTGGAGCACTCTCAGAGAGAGTGCCACACTGCCCAGCAATTTATCCCTTGATCTCGCTTTTATCAGGAGATCGTCCAAGTATGGGATAATTGTGACTCCATGCTTGCGCAGGACCACCATCATTTCCGCCATTATCTTGGTGAAAATCCTCGGGCCGTGGAAAGTCCAAAGGGCAACGTCTGAAATTGGTAATGACAATCCTGTACAGCGAATCTCAGGTATTCCTGATGGGGGGCATATATGGGGACATGAAGGTACGCATCCTTTATGTCCAGAGACACCATAAACTCCCCCTCCTCCATGTTGGCTATTATCGCTCTGAGTGATTCCATTTTGAATTTGAATCTTTTTATGTACAGGTTTAGGGATTTCAGATTCAAAATAGGTCTGACCGAACCATCCGGTTTCGGGACCACAAATAGGGTTGAGTAGTAACCTCTTCCCTGCTGGTGCAGGGGAACCTTGATTATCACTTGCTGTATACACAGCGTTTGAATTGCAGCTAACACTACATCCCTTTCCGATGTGGAAGCTGGTAGGGCCAATTTGAAAAATCGTCGCAGGGCACCTCATCGAATTCCAGTTTGTACCCCTGGGAAACTATTTCCAACACCCAGGGATTCAGGTCTGATCTGACCCAGGCCTGATTGAAAAGTCGAAGACGTGCCCCCACCGGTGCGGACTCCCTCAGGGGAGCCCCAGCATCATGCTGTGGGTTTTGGAGCAGCCAGGGAAGGACTTTTGTTCCTGGGCACCTGCCGAAGCAGGGGCTCTTTTGCCTCTGCCCTTACCTCTGATGAGGAAAGAGGATCCCCGACCTCTTTTGGACTGCATCTGATAGGGTGTTACTTTCTTTTGCTGTTGGGGAATATATGGTAAAAAATTTGATTTACCTGCTGTAGCTGTGGAAACCAGGTCCGTCAGCCCATCCCCAAACAATACATCACCCTAATAGGGTAGTACTTTCATATGTTTTTTTGGAATCTGCATCACCCGTCCATTGGCGAGTCCATAAGGATCTTCTCACTAAGATAGACATGGCATTGGCCCTAGATAGAGCCGGCCCTAACCAATATGATGCCCTAGGCAAGATTTTGGTTGGTGACCCTAGCACCACCGCTAGTTCCGCCTCTGACCCTGCACCCCTTTCCCAGCACCATCACCTCCCACCCATAGCAGTCCTTTTTTTGTTTTCCTACCCCCTGTAATTTAAATAAGAACAGTGTGCACATTCGGCGCACAGCCCAAAAAGGTATGTGTTTTTGCTGGCAAGGGGCATGGCCACACAATAGTGCCCCCAATTCAACTTATGCCTCACAGTAGTGTAACTTTATTCACAATTTATAATGCGATAGTGTCCATTATTCATATTACATCACAGTAGTACAACTTTACCTTATATACGTTACTCCTCACAGTAATGCCCCTCATTCACATGACATCATACTGATTTGCTCCTTATTCACATTACACCACACCAAATTGATCTTTATTCTCATTACACCACACCATATTGCTCCTTATTCACATTGCACCACACCATATTGCTCTTTATTCACATTAGATCACACAGTAGTGCCCTTTCTATACGTTACGCCACACAGTAGAGGACCTTATACACATAATGCCACACATTGGTAATGCATTTATACACATAATACCACACAGTAATGCCCCTTACACATATGACACATATTAATGTCCTTATAAACATAATGCGCCTTACACATTATGCCAACCCTTATTAATGCTCTTATACATATAATTTCCCTTACACATATGCCGCACATTGTTAATGCCCTTATAAAAATGATGACACATAATGTCCCTTACACATATGCCGCACATTATTAGTGCCCTTATACACATAATGACACACATAGTGCCCCTTACACATATGTTACACATTATTAATGCCCTTTTACACATAATGACACATATAGTTCCTGGCGTGAGTCAACTATCAGCTCTGCTAACGTCGGTGCCTATTTTTTATGAAAATGCATCTGATTTGCATTGCTATGTGGCTAGGATGCACAAGCAGCTTTTTCTGATTAAAATGATATGCGGCCTGCCTATATACTGTGTGCGACTGTGGCTGTATCTGCATACAAAATGCTACACACAGAATATAGGCATGCTGCATATCATTTTAATCAGCAGAAGCTGCTCATGCCCCTAGGCATATCAGATGCCCTAGGCAATTGCCTAGTTTGCCTATGCCTAGGGCCGGCTCTGGCCCTAGAAGCCAGCAATCCAATGTCCCTTTGAGCATCCCTCATAAATAATACAGCGTCTTTTATATGGGCTAGAGTTAAGAATATAGTATCCTTATCCATATTATCAAAGTGATCTGTCAGCTCATTTGTCCAAGCTGCAATTGTGCTACACACCCATGCCGACGCAATTGTCGGTCTTAGCACAGCACCTGTATGAGAATAAATACACTTTAAGGTAGTTTCTTGCCTGCGATCTGCAGGGTCCTTAAGGGCCGCTGTGTCAGGAGACGGTAGCGCCACTTTCTTGGACAAGCACGTCAGGGCCTTGTCGACAGTGGGGGATGATTCCCAAATCTCCCTGTCCTGCTTAGGGAAGGGGTATGCCATATAAATTCTTTTGGGGATCTGCGGTCTCTTTTCCGGAGTCTCCCAAGCTTTTCCAAAGAAATCATTTAATTCATGAGATGTGGGAAAATTAATAATCTGTTTCTTTTCCTTAAACATGTGTACCCTTGTGTCGGGGACCAAGGGTTCATCCTCAATATGTAACACATCCCTTATTTCCACAATCATACACTGAATAGTTTTATTCACCCTCGGGTGCAATTTTACATCGTCGTAGTCGACACTGGAGTCAGAATCCATGTCGGTAGTAGTGTCTTGTGTTAAGGGACGCTTTTGAGACCCCGACGGGCCCTGTGAGTCGGTCCAATCCGAGGATTGACCCCCCGGTGTCCCCTCTAATTCAGCCTTATCAAGCCTTTTATGTAAAGATGCCACACTTGCATTCAACATATGCCACATGTCCATCCAATCCGGAGTCGGCACAACCGACGGGGACACAACACTCATTTGCTCCACCTCCTCCTTGGAGAAACCTTCCGCCTCAGACATGCCGACACACACGTACCGACACCCCACACACACAGGGATTAACCTATAAGGGGACAAAACCCCAACCAGGCCCTTAGGAGAGACAGAGAGAGAGTATGCCTAGCACACACCAGCGCTTAAAAACACTGGAATATATATACCAGATAGCGCTTTTTATATATATAGCCTTAATTCCCACTCACTGCGTCCAAAGTGCCCCCCTCCTCTTTTTTCCAGCCTGTGAAGGTTCAGCAGGGGAGAGATCAGGGAGCCAGCTTTTCCTCATGCAGTTTCTGTGGAGAAAATGGCGCTGGTTAGTGTTGAGGATCAAGCCCCGCCCACCCGACGGCGGGCTTCGGTCCCAGTAAACTTATATAAAAAAAATGGCGGGGGATTTGTGGATTTACTGTGCCACAGCCTAATCCTGCTTATATTGCCACAAAAAGAGGAATATTGCTGCCCAGGGCGCCCCCCCCCCCCCCCCCTGCGCCCTGCACCCTTCAGTGCCTGCTTGTGTGTATGTACTGGGAGCAATGGTGCACAGCTTACCGCTGCGCGATTACCTCATGAAGATCTGATGTCTTCTGCCGCCTGATGTCTTCTTGCCTTCTCATACTCACCTGGCTTCTATCTTCGGCATCTGTGAGGAGGACGGCGGCGGCGCGGCTCCGGGACGAACCCCAGGTGAGACCTGTGTTCCGACTCCCTCTGAAGCTAATGGTGTCCAGTAGCCTTAGAAACAGTGCCCAACTTGACAAGCCAGCTCTGTTTCTCTCTCCTCAGTCCCACGATGCAGGAAGCCTGTTGCCAACAGGACTCCCTGAAAATAAAAAACCTAACAAAATTCTTTAAAACAGAAAACTCTGGAGAGCTCTCTGCATTGTACCCTTTCTCCTCTGGGCACAAGATCTAACTGAGGTCTGGAGGAGGGGCATAGAGGGAGGAACCAGTGCACACCCATAGTCAAAGTTCTTTTTAGGTGCCCTATCTCCTGCGGAGCCCGTCTATACCCCATGGTCCTTACGGAGTCCCCAGCATCCTCTAGGACATAAGAGAAACAGTTTGTGCAGTTTCAGAGTAGCTCTGAACCTACTCAGTGCTTGCGATCACTTCAGCCTATTCGTGTCCAGATTTGACGTCATACACCCACCCAGCGAACGCCCAGCCACACCTGCATTTTTTCAGACATGCCTGCATTTTTGCAAACACTTCCTGAAAATGGTCAGTTGACACCCAGAAACGCCCCCTTTCTGTCAATCTTTTTGCGGCCATCAGTGCGACTGAAAACTTTGCTAGAACCTGTAGAGATAAATGATCCTCCCTAAGTTCCTGGATGCCAAATCACCGTCCTTAGTATCTCTGTACAGTATGTTCTATTAGTGTACTAATTAGCACGAACAGCTTGTAACCTACAACACAGATTCTCATAACACAGATTCTCTAATGCTGACGATCTACAGTACTGTGTTGCTCGAACAGTTAGTTGTGTCAGAATACACTAATTTATATTTACTTGTATGTCTACAGGTGCTCATTACCGCTGTGTAGATAGCAAATGAGTCGCTCCTGCAGATTTACACCGATTTGTGTGAAACCTGTGTGCACCCTTCCATTGAATGTTTTACAATGGATTACACAGAAAAAAATAATAATAATAAAGTGAATGTCACGGGAACACACACACACAAAAAAAGAATGGCACTTTGGGAATCGAACCCGGGATTCTCAGCGTAGGAGGTGGGAGCCTTCATCGCTAGCCCACAACACTGCATGGAAGATTCACAAGTTCTGCAATGAGTGATTCCTTCCCATTGGTGTTGGTTTATGCCTTAGGGGACTCGGATGCTCATACCGTATTTCAAAAGCACAGTATTTTCAACTGCCTCCTCCTACCCCCATCGCCCTTCCCCCCTGGGAGCCTGCACAGTTTATGCAATAGCCAGGTCATGTTACAAGACATGTGCAACAGTATACTGTGTATGAAAATCACATAGAGAACTGCAGTCGCATTAATATTGTAGATGTATAAATGTTACAGTAGCAGTGATCCCTCCTCATTAAGTACAACACAATACCTCACAACACAGATTCTCTAACGCCAATGATCTACAGTACTGTGTTGCTCGAAGTTAGTTGCGTCAGAATACACTAATTTATATTTACTGGTATGTCTACAGGTGCTCATTACCGCTGTGTAGATAGTAACAAAAGAGAAAGAAAGATTGTCTCTTGGTTGGCGGACTTAGAGAAGAAGAATTTGTATTAAAATGTAACTTTTAATATTGAAAATTAAAAATTGATGTGAAAAATATATAGGAAAATACAGTTAATAAAATTACTATGTAAATTTAAAACATGTTCACTGTGTCTTATTTGTGTGATTTTTTGTATTTCTTATATATATATATGTATATGTTAGTTTTTGGACCAAATGCACTGAATGTTTGGCATGCAATTTTTCCCTTATTTATATTATTTATATTATTATCTTAATTGCCAGAGATGAAATCGCCTATATATCAATAAGTGTGATAAATTATCATGGGTAGTGAGTTCCTCAGTATTGTCGAGTGGTTATACTGGTGGGCATTGGGGTGGCACAATTTGGTTAGTCACTATCGGGCATATTGTGTCAGATCAATAAGGCTGCTCACAATCCTCTAGTATAAACATAAATTATTGTCGTCCGCGAATAGTGTGTTTCTAACTATGTTCTGTTGGCTATGATTATGAATATTAAGATGGTGCCTTAAGATAATTCCCAACGGTATGTACCACACCACTAATGGGTTGCCCAAAGCGAAAAATTCCTTGCTCACACTATTTTTGACAGCACCAGAATCATCGTAGTGTAATTTAACCAGACTGACAGGGACACATATTTATTGGAACCCGCTGTTCATAGTTAATTCAAATGAACTGTATTGTAACTAAATATGTAGTGCAACGTAACTGTTGTAAATTTTCTAAGATCTCTGCAGCGGTTCCGGTATGAATGGTAGACCATGTTATGGTCGACAGTCATTAGGTCGACCACTATTGGTCGACATTGACATGGTCGACATGGACACATGATCGACACATGAAAATGGTCGACAAATGAAAGGTCGACACATGAAAAGGTCGACATGAGTTTTTAAACTTTTTTTGGTGTCGTTTTTTGCGTAAAGTGACTGGGAACCCCAATTAGTGCACCACGTCCCCTCGCATGGCTCGCTTCGCTCGCCATGCTTCGGGCATGGTGCCTTCGCTCCGCTACCGCTTCGCTCGGCACAGATTACCGTTCCAGTCGTAGTCCATGTGGATCGTAAAGTATGGAAAAGTTCCCCAAAAGAAAAAAAAGTAAAAAAACTCATGTCAACCTTTTCATGTGTCGACCTTCCATGTGTCGACCATTTTCACGCGTTGACCATGTGTCCATGTCGACCATGTCAATGTCGACCAATAGTGGTCGACCTAATGACTGTCGACCATAACATGGTCGACCATGGAAACGGATACCCTCTGCAGCTGCCCCCTTCCTTATTCAAAAGGGCTCATCACGGATCAGAGATAGACCATGATGTAACATTTTACTCAATACGATGTTGCCATTTGGTTCGAGCTGAGATTTCTGCAGCTGCTCCCTTCCCAAGTCAGAAGGGCTCATAATGAGTCATGGATAGGCTGTAATGTAACAGTTTATACAATGTTGCTATTTGATTCACATACAGTGTATCTTATGTTGTACTTTTCTACAGCTAGTAAGTTCCTTGTTCAGAAGGACTAATGTATGCCACATACACCTCATTAAATTATGACATAGGATAATTTAATCAATTTACAAGGGTATAATTACTGTGGCATATCACGCAGATTTTACCCTGTAGTGTCTATTTACGGATAGAAGCATCACATTCTATGTAGTGTACTTTATGCTGCCAACATTAGTAACAATCTGTATATTTGGTTGTGACAGCAATTGTGGTCAGCGGTGAGGTCACTTTCGGTCAACCGCTGAGCAGAAAGTTCCCACCATTGGTTACAATGGAGCGCATAGGCGCTACATTGTAACACTGCCGTGTGCCGCCTGTCAGACAGTACGGGAGCACAAAGCCGATCAGGAGGGTGCTACAACGTGGCGCTCCCTGATTGGCTGAAGAAACCCACTTAGACATCAGTCAGAGTGGGTTTCTGGCATTCGGGGAAAGGGGACCCATGTGAAAACATGGGTCCCCTTTCAGTGCGTGGCTCGGGTCTCCGTTTTATTTTTTGAATCAAGTACGTGGATTACAAACGATTATCCGAGGAGCCTGGTACCCTGGATCTGGTGAGTATAATTTATTCAACAGGTACCCCATGGATTCTACTGGAGAAGAGGACCGACCCTCGTGTGAACATAAGGTAAGTATGTATGTATGTTTGTGTGGATGGATGTAATAAAACTTTACTTTCAAGGTCTGTGTGTATTGTCTTTTTTTGGGTAATTTTTTAGTAGTAGTACTACAGGTACCAGCGGGCCCGTTTTTCTGCCGCATGTTGGTACTTGTGGTTCTCCAAGTACCATCTTGCGGGGGAGGCTTGCTGGGACTTGTAGTACTGCTACTAAAAACAATATTCATAACTCTCAACAAAGGCTATCAGCCCCCCATCCGCAGCCCATTGGATGGGGGGGACAGCCTTGGGCTTCACCCCTGGCCCTTGGGTGGCTGGGGGGGGGGACCCCTTGATTGAAGGGGTCCCCACTCCCCCAGGGTACCCCGGCCAGGGGTGACTAGTTGGATATTTGATGCCACGGCCGCAGGGCACGGTATAAAAGTGACCCCCGGCTGTGGCATTATCTGTCCAGCTAGTGGAGCCCGGTGCTGGTTTTAAAAATACGGGGGACCCCTACGCTTTTTGTCCCCCGTATTTTTGGAACCAGGACCAGGCGCAGAGCCCGATGCTGGTTGCTTAAATATGGGGGAACCCCTGTCCATTTTTTTCCCATATTTCTGCAACCAGGATCGGCTCAAAGAGCCCGAGGCTGGTTTGCCTTAGGAGGGGGGACCCCACGCAATTTTTTTTTAACATTTAAACTTTTTTTTTTTTTTAAACAAAGTGCACAATGAAGCCCAGCACGGATCTCTCAGATCCGGCCGAGATTCATTGTATTAAAGTCGGCAGTGTTTTACAAGTCACTCACGTAAAACACTGCCTAAAAAAACGAATGACATCGACATCGGAAAACCCGAAAATGCAGAATACGGCAGCTTAGTAAATTAGTCGTAATAAATTCAAAAAGTTGCAGTTTTACACTTTCGATGTCATTCGTGATTATTCTCCCACCAAATCGGGAGAATTACGAATGTTAGTAAATATACCCCTAGGTGTTAAATCCTGTCAAAGGAAATATTCACCTAATACGACTGGGACATGGATAAATTGTCACATCCACAGTCATGTACGTGACTACTTTGTTCAGAAGGACTGGTATATATCATTCCCCCAGTCAAGTTGTGACATAGGATAATTTAGTCAGTTTAAAGGAGTATAATTGCTGTGATATATCACACAGACTTTATCCTATAGTGCCTATTCACAGATAAGGGCATCACATTCTATACTGTGTACTTTGTGCTGCCCACATTAATAACAATTTATAAGTTTAGTTGTGGCAGTGACTGATTCCATCTGGATCTTAAATCCTATCATAAGAAGTAGTCACACAATGCAACTAGGATTTGCATATATTGTTACATCCACAACCATATGCTCCATATGCGTTCTGTGTGGTGTACTACATTAATTCTAACTCACTTTAATTTATATAATTCGTTCCATGATATTATTAACTCCTATCATAGGAGATGTTTACTAGAAAGCGGCTGCACCGCACATGTACTGTCCCATCCACAACATTAATCTCTGTATGTGTCCCATGTGACTTGCTATGTTAGCTTAGCTCAATTCAGACATTGCTGGTCACATTTAATATTACACATACATTCCTTAATTTAGGCGATGCTGGTCACATTAAACATTAAACACACATTCCTACACATTGGTATTATTTAAACATTAAGCACAGTGAAAATAGCAGGCATGCTAACGCCGCTCTGAAACACCAACGTGCATGTTTCAAAATAACTTTGTCAGGGAAAAACTGTGTAGATAGCGAATGATTCGCTCCTGCAGTTTTACCCCGATTTGTGTGAAACCTCTGTCCACCCTTCCATTGAATGTTTTACAATGGATTACACAGAAAAAATAATTATAATAAAGTGAATGTCATGGGAACACACACAAAAAAAGATTGGCACGTTGCGAATCAAACCCGGGACTCTCAGCATGGCAGGTGGGAGCCTTCATCGCTAGCCCATGACACTGCATGGAAGATTCACAAGTTCATGTGTAAAAGTACTGCCAAGAACGATTCCTTCCCATTAGTGTTCGTTTATGCTGTTAGGGGACTCAGACGCTCATTTAGTGCACTATACATACTGTAAAGACAATGAGCTACATTATTACTTTCACACATTAGTTGCGTCTGCATACACAAGTGTTTTAACATGTTCATTTGCATCTGTATAACCTATACACACAGTGATGTGGCATCCAGGAACTTAGGGAGGAGCTTTTATCTCTCCCCATTATACTTAATACTACGGGATTTGGACGCTCACATATACCTAACATCAATAGACCATACTGTATCTGTAACATGTTCATTTGCATCTGTATTTGCTGTACTATTTGCATCTGTACTGTATATACTGTTATATACTGTATGACACACTGTAGCATAATGTAGTGTAATGAGACGCACCAGTAAAGTAGTTCTTATGCTGTAGTTCAGTATTGTATTTTAATGGACACCACACACATGCGCATTGGTGATTTTAAAAAGTGACATCTGGTGGATGATCTTAGGTATTACACTCAAAGGTAACGTCAAATGCTCTGTGCGCCTCCCTTCGACTAGGCGCGCCTCCTTGCGCCGAGGCATGCTGCATATGCCAGATCGCGACTATCACCTCAGTCAACCAAGATAATGGAGGACCCATCTGTATGATCCGTTTCTCTGACATGCGGTTGTACACAGAGCACAAGGCTAGTCTGCCCCGCATGCCAGGCCCTGCCCCCACATGCGAGTTCAAAAGCATTGCACGGTGGCGATGCTTTTGCACCTGGTGAGTTGCTTCCTGCCTGCGCAGCCTAGCTGTCGTGTTCCGGGTCACAGTAGCTGCATGTGACATTACACAGCTGCCGTGGCCCACCCCCACAGCAGTCTGTACACGCCTGCGTTGTCCGGACCGAGCCCCGCTAACAGCTTTTAGCATCTCACTGGGCACCCAGGGTGCGTGAGCGCACTCCACAAAGTGATTCAGACTGCGATTGCTGCCACTGCAGTGATCCAGTCTGAATTACCCTATATATTACTATGTGAGGAGAAAGAGGATGATGATAGCACAGTGACAAACCTTTGTATGTGTGTTTTTTTTTTTGTATATTCAAGCCTGCTACAGTCAGAGGTGAAATATGCAGTATATCTGTGACAGAAACCAGTGCTGTATTTTCTATCATCGGTCTATGATAGAAAGCTCCTCAGTGCCCAATGTGACTTTGATGACACAGCTGTCCCAATTCCTTTCTGACTCTGCATTTACCATAAGCAATATGGGAAGGACAAGCATTGGGTTTGTCTTGAGAATACCCTTTAATCATATTTAGGGTCTCAACTTGCTGCCAGCTCCGGGCAGAGGTATATTGCCAGCTACGGGCAGTACTGCTCTGTCAGCTCTGGATAGGATAGGTTTGCCTGCTATGAGCAGCTTCAGGGAGTGAGAAAATAGATTGGCCTGAACCTGCATCCTTGTGAAAAAATAAGATTTTAAACCTACCGGTAAATCTTTTTCTCCTAGTCCGTAGAGGATGCTGGGGACTCCGTAAGGACCATGGGGATAGACGGGCTCCGCAGGAGACATGGGCACCAAGAAAGAACTTTAGGTATGGGTGTGCACTGGCTCCTACCTCCACGCCCCTCCTCCAGACCCCAGCCAGAGAAACTGTGCCCAGAGGAGACGGACAGTACGAGGAAATGATTTTTGTTAATCCAAGGGCAAGATTCATACCAGCCAACACCATTTACAACGTATAACTTGGGATATACGAACCAGTTAACAGTATGAAACAACACAGCATCAGCCCCAGACTGATGAAAACTGTAACATAACCCTTATGTAAGCAAAACTATATACAAGTCTTGCAGAAGTAGTCCGCACTTGGGACGGGCGCCCAGCAGCCTCTACTGACTAGGAGAAAAGGATTTACCGGTAGGTTTAAAATCTCATTTTCTCTTACGTCCTAGAGGATGCTGGGGACTCCGTAAGGACCATGGGGATTATACCAAAGCTCCCAAACGGGCGGGAGAGTGCGGATGACTCTGCAGCACCGACTGAGCAAACATTAGTTCCTCCTCAGCCAGGGTATCAAACTTGTAGAACTTTGCAAAGGTGTTTGAACCTGACCAAGTAGCAGCTCGGCACAATTGTAATGCCGAGACCCCTCGGGCAGCCACCCAAGAAGAGCTCACCTTCCTAGTGGAATGGACCTTAACTGATTTTGGTAACGGCAATCCAGCCGTTGAATGAGCCTGCTGAATCGTGTTACAGATCCAGCGAGCAATAGTCTGCTTTGAAGCAGGAGCGCCAACCTTGTTGGCTGCATACAAGAGAAACAGTGCTTCTGTTTTTCTAACTCTAGCCGTTCTGGCTACGTAAATTTTCAAAGCCCTGACCACATCAAGGGACTCGGAATCCTCCAAGTCACATGTAGCCACAGGCACCACAATAGGTTGGTTCATATGAAAGGATGAAACCACCTTAGGTAAGAATTGAGGACGGGTCCGCATATGGAAAACCAGATATGGGCTTTTATGAGACAAAGCCGCCAATTCCGACACTCGCCTAGCCGAAGCCAAGGCTAACAACATGACCACTTTCCAAGTGAGATATTTTAATTCCAAATGCACTGGTTAAGTGCGACTTAAGAAAATTCAACATCACGTTAAGGTCCCAAGGCGCCACCGGCGGTACAAAAGGAGGCTGAATATGCAGCACTCCCTTCACAAAAGTCTGTACTTCTGGGAGAGAAGCAAATTCCTTCTGAAAGAAAATGGATAGGGCCGAAATCTGAACCTTAATGGAGCCTAATTTTAGGCCCAAATTCACTCCAGTTTGTAGGAAGTGAAGGAAACGGCCCAGATGGAATTCTTCTGTAGGAGCATTCCTGGCCTCGCACCAAGAAACATACTTCCGCCATATACGGTGATAATGTTTAGCTGTCACGTCCTTCCTAGCCTTTATCAGAGTAGGAATGACCTCATCCGGAATGCCCTTTTCCGCTAGGATCCGGCGTTCAACCGCCATGCTGTCAAATGCAGCCGCGGTAAGTCTTGGAACAGACAGGGCCCCTGTTGTAACAGGTCCTGTCTTAGAGGAAGAGGCCATGGATTTTCTGTGAGCATTTCCTGCAGATCCGGATACCAGGCCCTTCGCGGCCAATCTGGACAATGAGAATTGTCTTTACTCCTCTTTTCCTTATTATTCTCAACACCTTGGGGATGAGAGGAAGAGGAGGAAACACATAGACCGACTGGAACACCCATGGTGTCACTAGGGCGTCCACTGCCACCGCCTGAGGGTCTCTTGACCTGGTGCAATACCTCTGTAGTTTTTTGTTTAGGCGGGACGCCATCATGTCTATCTGGGGCATGCCCCACTGACTTGCAATCTGTGCGATGACTTCCTGATGAAGTCCCCTCCTCGCATGGAACCTGCCGAAAGGAATGGCCTCGTAAGATGCCACCATCTTTCCCAGGACTCGAGTGCAGTGATGCACCGACACCTGTTTTGGCTTCAATAGGTCCCTGACCAGAGTCATGAGTTCCTGGGCCTTTTCTATCGGAAGATAAACCATTTTCTGGTCCGTATCCAGAATTATGCCTAAGAAGGTCAAACGAGTCGTAGGAACTAACTGTGACTATGGGATATTGAGAATCCAGCCGTGTTGCTGTAACACCTTCAGTGAAAGTGACACGCTGTTCAACAACTGCTCTCGTGATCTCGCTTTTATCAGGAGATTGTCCAAGCATGGGATAATTGTGACACCTTGCTTGCGCAGGAGCACCATAATTTCCGCCATTACCTTGGTAAAAATCCTTGGGGCCGTGGAAAGCCCAAACGGCAACGTCTGAAATTGGTAATGACAATCCTGTACCGCAAATCTCAGGTACGCGTGATGAGGTGGATATATGTGAACATGAAGGTTTTCATCCTTTATGTCCAGGGATACCATAAAATCCCCCCCTTCTAGGCCGGCGATGACCGCTCTGAGCGATTCCATCTTGAACTTGAACCTTTTCAAGTATAGGTTCAAGGATTTTAAATTTAAAATGGGTCTGACCGAACCGTCCGGTTTCGGGACTACAAATAGGGTTGAGTAATACCCCCTCCCTTGTTGAAGCAGGGGAACTTTGACCACCACCTGTTGAAGACACAATTTTTGAATTGCATTTAAAACTATCTCCCTCTCTGGGGGTGAAGCTGGTAGGGCCGATTTGAAAAACCGGCGAGGGGGCACCACTTTGAATTCCAGCTTGTAACCCTGGGAGACAATTTCTATTGCCCAGGGATCCACCTGTGAGTGAACCCAGATGTGGCTGAAAAGTCGAAGATGTGCCCCCACTGGGGCGGACTCCCTCAGCGGAGCCCCAGCGTCATGCGGTGGATTTTGTAGAGGTTGGGGAGGACTTCTGCTTCTGGGAACTAGCTATGGTTGGCAGCTTTTTCCCTCTGCCCTTACCTCTGGCAAGAAAGGACGATCCTCGTGCTCTCTTGTTTTTATTTGACCGAAAGGACTGCATTTGATAATGTGGCGCTTTCTTAGGCTGTGAGGGAATATAAGGCAAAAAATTTGATTTACCTGCCGTAGCTGTGGAGACCAGGTCCGAGAGACCGTCCACAAACAATTCCTCACCCCTGTAAGGTAAAACCTCCATATGCCTCTTTGAGTCGGCATCACCTGTCCATTGCCGGGTCTATAGGACTCGTCTAGCAGAAATGGACATAGCGTTGACTCTAGAACCCAGTAGGCCAATGTCTCTTTGAGCATCCCTCATATATAAGACAGCATCTTTAATATGACCCAGGGTTAACAAAATGGTATCCCTATCCAGGGTATCCAATTCTGCCGATAAGGTATCTGTCCACGCTGCTACAGCGCTACAAACCCAAGCCGACGCTATCGCTGGTATGAGTAAGGTACCAGAGTGCGTTTAAATGGACTTTAATGTAGCCTCCTGCTTGCGATCAGCAGGATCCCTGAGGGTAGCCGTATCTTGGGATGGCAGTGCTACCTTTTTGGATAAGCGTGTCAACGCTTTGTCTACCCTTGGGGAGGATTCCCACCGTATCCTGTCCTTGATCGGGAAAGGATACGCCATAAGAATCATTTTGGGAATCTGCAGTTTCTTGTCTGGAGATTCCCAAGCCTTTTCAAATAACTCATTCAGCTCATGAGAAGGAGTAAAGGTTACCTCAGGTTTCTTTTCCTTATACATGTGTACCCTTGTGTCAGGGACCGGGGGTTCCTCTGTGATATGCAAAACATCCTTTATTGCAATAATCATATATTGAATACTTTTCTCTGACGTCCTAGTGGATGCTGGGGACTCCGTCAGGACCATGGGGAATAGCGGCTCCGCAGGAGACAGGGCACAAAAGTAAAAGCTTTAGGATCAGGTGGTGTGCACTGGCTCCTCCCCCTAATACCCTCCTCCAAGCCTCAGTTAGATTTTTGTGCCCGGCCGAGAAGGGTGCAATCTAGGTGGCTCTCCTAAAGAGCTGCTTAGAGTAAAAGTTTTGTTAGGTTTTTTATTTTCAGTGAGTCCTGCTGGCAACAGGCTCACTGCATCGAGGGACTTAGGGGAGAGAAGTGAACTCACCTGCGTGCAGGATGGATTGGCTTCTTAGGCTACTGGACACCATTAGCTCCAGAGGGAGTCGGAACACAGGTCTCACCCTGGGGTTCGTCCCGGAGCCGCGCCGCCGACCCCCTTGCAGATGCCGAAAAGTGAAGAGGTCCAGAAACCGGCGGCAGAAGACTTTTCAGTCTTCATAAGGTAGCGCACAGCACTGCAGCTGTGCGCCATTGTTGTCAGCACACTTCATAGCAGCGGTCACTGAGGGTGCAGAGCGCTGGGGGTGGCGCCCTGGGCAGCAATGATAGTACCTTATTCTGGCTAAAAATACATCACATATAGCCCCTGGGGGCTATATGGATGTATTTAACCCCTGCCAGGTCTCAGAAAAACGGGAGAAGAAGCCCGCCGAAAAGGGGGCGGGGCCTATTCTCCTCAGCACACAGCGCCATTTTCCCTCACAGAAATGCTGGTGGGAAGGCTCCCAGGCTCTCCCCTGCACTGCACTACAGAAACAGGGTTAAAACAGAGAGGGGGGGCACTTATTTGGCGATATGACTATATATATTAAAATGCTATAAGGGGAAAAACACTTATATAAAGGTTGTCCCTGTATAATTATAGCGTTTTTGGTGTGTGCTGGCAAACTCTCCCTCTGTCTCCCCAAAGGGCTAGTGGGGTCCTGTCCTCTATCAGAGCATTCCCTGTGTGTGTGCTGTGTGTCGGTACGTGTGTGTCGACATGTATGAGGACGATGTTCGTGAGGAGGCGGAGCAATTGCCTGTAATGGTGATGTCACTCTCTAGGGAGTCGACACCGGAATGGATGGCTTATTTAAGGAATTACGTGATAATGTCAACACGCTGCAAGGTCGGTTGACGACATGAGACGGCCGGCAAACCAATTAGTACCTGTCCAGGCGTCTCAAACACCGTCAGGGGCGTTAAAACGTCCTTTTACCTCAGTCGGTCGACACAGACACAGACACGGACACTGACTCCAGTGTCGACGGTGAAGAAACAAACGTATTTTCCTTTAGGGCCACACGTTACTTGTTAAGGGCAATGAAGGAGGTGTTACATATTTCTGATACTACAAGTACCACAAAAAAGGGTATTATGTGGAGTGTGAAAAAACTACCTGTAGTTTTTCCTGAATCAGATAAATTAAATGAAGTGTGTGATGATGCGTGGGTTTCCCCCGATAGAAAATTATTGGCGGTATACCCTTTCCCGCCAGAAGTTAGGGCGCGTTAGGAAACACCCCTTAGGGTGGATAAGGCGCTCACACGCTTATCAAAACAAGTGGCGGTACCGTCTCCAGATAGGGCCGCCCTCAAGGAGCCAGCTGATAGGAGGCTGGAAAATATCCTAAAAAGTATATACACACATACTGGTGTTATACTGCGACCAGCGATCGCCTCAGCCTGGATGTGCAGCGCTGGGGTGGCTTGGTCGGATTCCCTGACTGAAAATATTGATTCCCTTGACAGGGACAGTATTTTATTGACTATAGAGCATTTAAAGGATGCATTTCTATATATGCGAGATGCACAGAGGGATATTTGCACTCTGGCATCAAGAGTAAGTGCGATGTCCATATCTGCCAGAAGTTGTTTATGGACACGACAGTGGTCAGGTGATGCAGATTCCAAACGGCACATGGAAGTATTGCCGTATAAAGGAGAAAAAGACAACGTCTTTTCAGCCTCAGTCCTTTCGTCCCCATAAGGGCAAGCGGGCAAAAGGCCAGTCATATCTGCCATGGGATAGAGGAAAGGGAAGAAGACTGCAGCAGGCAGCCCATTCCCAGAAAGAGAAGCCCTCCACCGCTTCTGCCAAGTCCTCAGCATGACGCTGGGGCCGTACAAGCGGACTCGGGTGCGGTGGGGGGGGTCGTCTCAAGAGTTTCAGCATGCAGTGGGCTCACTCGCAAGTGGACCCCTGGATCCTACAAGTAGTATCCCAGGGGTACAGATTGGAAATTCGAGACGTCTCCCCCTCGCAGGTTCCTGAAGTCTGCTTTACCAACGTCTCCCTCCGACAGGGAGGCAGTAGTGGAAACAATTCACAAGCTGTATTCCCAGCAGGTGATAATCAAAGTACCCCTCCTACAACAAGGAAAGGGGTATTATTCCACACTATATTGTGGTACTGAAGCCAGACGGCTCGGTGAGACCTATTCTAAATCTGAAATAGTTGAACACTTACATACAAAGGTTCAAATCAAGATGGAGTCACTCAGAGCAGTGATAGCGAACCAGGAAGAAGGGGACTATATGGTGTCCCGGGACATCAGGGATGCTTACCTCCATGTCCCAATTTGCCCTTCTCACCAAGGGTACCTCAGGTTCGTGGTACAGAACTGTCACTATCAGTTTCAGACGCTGCCGGTTGGATTGTCCACGGCACCCCGGGTCCTTACCAAGGTAATGGCCGAAATGATGTTTCTTCTTCAAAGAAAATGGACGATCTCCTGATAGGGGCAAGGTCCAGAGAACAGTTGGAGGTCGGAGTAGCACTATCTCAAGTAGTTCTACGACAGCACGGGTGGATTCTAAATATTCCAAAACAGCAGCTGTTTCCGACGACACGTCTGCTGTTCCTAGGGATGATTCTGGACACAGTCCAGAAAAAGGTGTTTCTCCCGGAGAAGAAAGCCAGGGAGTTATCCGAGCTAGTCAGGAACCTCCTAAAACCAGGAAAAGTGTCAGTGCATCATTGCACAAGGGTCCTGGGAAAAATGGTGGCTTCTTACGAAGCGATTCCATTCGTTAGATTTCACGCAAGAACTTTTCAGTGAGATCTGCTGGAAAAATGGTCCGGATCGCATCTTCAGATGCATCAGCGGATAACCCTGTCTCCAAGGACAAGGGTGTTTCTTCTGCGGTGGCTGCAGAGTGCTCATCTACTAAAGGGCCGCAGACTCGGCATTCAGGACTGGGTCCTGGTGACCACGGATGCCAGCCTGAGAGGCTGGGGAGCAGTCACACAGGGAAAAAATTTCCAGGGAGTGTGATCAAGTCTGGAGACTTCTCTCCACATAAATATACTGGAGCTAAGGGCAATTTACAAATGTTCTAAGCTTAGCAAGACCTCTGCTTCAAGGTCAGCCGGTATTGATCCAGTGGGACAACATCACGGCAGTCGCCCACGTAAACAGACAGGGCGGCACAAGAAGCAGGAGGGCAATGGCAGAAACTGCAAGGATTCTTCGCTGGGCGAAAAATCATGTGATAGCACTGTCAGCAGTGTTCATTCCGGGAGTGGACAACTGGGAAGCAGACTTCCTCAGCAGGCACGACCTCCACCCGGGAGAGTGGGGACTTCATCGGGAAGTATTCCACATGATTGTGAACCGTTGGGAAAGACCAAAGGTGGACATGATGGCGTCCCGCCTGAACAAAAAACTGGACAGGTATTGCGCCAGGTCAAGAGACCCTCAAGCAATATCTGTGGATGTTCTGGTAACACCGTGGGTGTACCAGTCGGTGTATGTGTTCCCTCCTCTGCTTCTCATAACCAAGGTACTGAGAATTATAAGACGTAGAGGAGTAAGAACTATACTCGTGGCTCCGGATTGGCCAAGAAGGACGTGGCACCCGGAACTTCAAGAAATGCTCACAGAGGACTCATGGCCTCTGCCGCTAAGAAGGGACTTGCTTCAGCAAGTACCAGGTCTGTTCCAAGACTTACCGCAGCTGCGTTTGACGGCATGGCGGTGGAACGCCAGATCCTAAGGGAAAAAGGCATTCCGGAAGAGGTCATTCCTACCCTGGTCAAAGCCAGGAAGGAGGTGACCGCAAAACATTATCACCACATGTGGCGAAAATATGTTGCGTGGTGTGAGGCCAGGAAGGCCCCACGAAGAAATTTCAACTCGGTCGATTCCTGCATTTCCTGCAAACAGGAGTGTCTATGGGCCTCAAATTGGGGTCCATTAAGGTTCAAATTTCGGCCCTGTAAATTTTCTTCCAGAAAGAATTGGCTTCAGTTCCTGAAGTCCAGAAGTTTGTCAAGGGAGTATTGCATATACAACCCCCTTTTTGTGCCTCCAGTGGCACTGTGGGATCTCAACGTAGTTCTGGGATTCCTCAAATCACATTTTAAACCGCTCAAATCTGTGGATTTGAAATATCTCACATGGAAAGTGACCATGCTGTTGGCCCTGGCCTCGGCCAGGCGAGTGTCAGAATTGGCGGCTTTGTCTCACAAAAGCCATATCTGATTGTCCATTCGGACAGGGCAGAACTGCGGACTCGTCCCCAGTTTCTTCCTAAGGTGGTGTCAGCGTTTCACCTGAACCAGCTTATTGTGGTACCTGCGGCTACTAGGGACTTGGAGGACTCCAAGTTGCTAGATGTTGTCAGGGCCCTGAAAATATAGGTTTCCAGGACGGCTGGAGTCAGGAAAACTGACTCGCTGTTATCCTGTATGCACCCAACAAACTGGGTGCTCTTGCTTCTAAGCAGACGATTGCTCGTTGGATTTGTAGCACATTTTAACTTGCACATTCTGTGGCACGCCTGCCACAGCCTAAATCTGTCAAGGCCCATTCAACAAGGAAGGTGGGCTCATCCTGGGCGGCTGCCCGAGGGGTCTCGGCATTACAACTCTGCCGAGCAGCTACGTGGTCGGGGGAGAACACGTTTGTAAAATTCTACAAATTTGATACCCTGGCTAAAGAGGACCTGGAGTTCTCTCATTCGGTGCTGCAGAGTCATCCGCTCTCTCCCGCCCGTTTGGGAGCTTTGGTATAATCCCCATGGTCCTGACGGAGTCCCCAGCATCCACTAGGACGTCAGAGAAAATAAGATTTTACTTACCGATAAATCTATTTCTCGTAGTCCGTAGTGGATGCTGGGCGCCCATCCCAAGTGCGGATTGTCTGCAATACTTGTACATAGTTATTGTTACAAAAATCGGGTTATTATTGTTGTGAGCCATCTTTTCAGAGGCTCCGCTGTTATCATGCTGTTTACTGGGTTCAGATCACAGGTTGTACAGTGTGATTGGTGTGGCTGGTAGGAGTCTTACCCGGGATTCAAAATCCTTCCTTATTGTGTACGCTCGTCCGGGCACAGTATCCTAACTGAGGCTTGGAGGAGGGTCATAGGGGGAGGAGCCAGTGCACACCACCTGATCCTAAAGCTTTTACTTTTGTGCCCTGTCTCCTGCGGAGCCGCTATTCCCCATGGTCCTGACGGAGTCCCCAGCATCCACTACGGACTACGAGAAATAGATTTATCGGTAAGTAAAATCTTATTTTAGCCAATTTTGGCTGTAATTTTGCATCATCGTAGTCGACACTAGAGTCAGAATCCATGTCGGTATTAGTGTCTGCTATTTGGGATAGTGGGCGCTTTTGAGACCCCGAGGGTCCCTGCGACATAGGGGCAGGCAGGGCCTGACTCTCTGCATAATTCCTGGACTCAGCTTTGTCCAACCTTTTGTGCAATAAATTTACATTAGCACTTAATACATTCCACATATCCACCCAGTCAGGTGTCGGTGTTGCCGACGGAGACACCACATTTATTTGCTCCACCTCCTCACTAGGAATGCCTTCTACCTCAGACATGCCGACACGTGTACCGACACACCACACACTCAGGGAATCCTCTTATCTGAAGACAGTTCCCCCACAAGGCCCTTTGGGGAGACAGAGAGAGAGTATGCCAGCACACACCCAGCGCCAATGACCCAGGAAAAAACACAGTATGTTTACCCAGATAGCACTGTATTCATCTATTTGCACCAAATTATGTACCCCCCCTTCTTTAAAACCCCCTTTCACCATGGTAAGCAGGGGAGAATCCGAGGAGCTTCCTCTCAGCGGTGTGCTGTGGAGAAAATGGCGCTGGTAAGTGCTGAGGAACAAGCTACGCCCCCTCAGCGGCGGGCTTCGGTCCTGCTGAAATATTCAAAAACTGGCGGGGGATCTCTTTTATATACAGTGCCCAGCCTTTATATATACTTATTGCCAGATTTGGAGGTCCTTATTGCTGCCCAGGGCGCCACCCCCTGCGCCCTGCACCCTTACAGTGACTGCCGTGGGTGTGTGCTGTGTGGTAGCAATGGCGCACAGCGCTACCGCTGTGCGTTACCTCAGTGAAGATCTGACATCTTCTGCCGCCTTTGAAGTCTTCTTTCTTCTCATACTCACCCGGCTTCTATCTTCCGGCTCTGCGAGGAGGACGGCGGCGCCAGTGGCGGAACTAGTGGCAGTGCAGCCAGTGCATTGCACTGAGGCCCACCGTGATGAAGGGGCCAACAGCCAGCAGCAGCTAATGAGTCAGACTGACTCATTATGCGCCGAAAGGATGATTCCTGAATAAGGTCCTGCACAGCGAGGGATCCGCGCTGCAGCGCCATTAGTTAAAATGAAGGGTGATGAGATTATTCATCACCCTTCAACTCAGTGCCGTGCTGGTGCCGCAGCGGCTGTCACTGTCCCTGGTGATGTCACTGCTGGCCTCTGACTGCAGTGCATTCTGGGAGAAGGGAGGAGGAAGGAATCACCAATATTGTTGCCTGGAGACAGTACTTGTACAATGTAGGGATTGCTATTACCAAATTTGTGTATGTACCCAATACATTTGCAAATTCATACAGGGACAGCCAGACCACTTGCCAATATGTATGTGTGTGTGTGTGTGTGTGTGTGTGTGTGTGTGTGTATATATATGTGAAATATAGATGTGTGTGTGACGTGTGTGTATATATATATATGTATGTATATATATATATATATACACATACAAAAATAAGGCATATATAGCACTGGATTAAAGTACCATGTTTTCTTTATATTTCACAAGCCTGACGAGTGCCGCCTCATTCTTGCCTGGTATTGGGTCAGGACAGATCCTAAGAGGGCACCACAGCAACTTAGCCACTGGAAGTTTCAGGCAGCTTGGACTCTATCTATCTATCTATCTATCTATCTATCTATCTATCTATCTATCTATCTGTGTGTATATATATATATATATATATATATATATATATATAGGAAGGTGGATAAGGTGTTTCTAAGAGACCAATGGTGTCACATAAAATTGGGGAGACCAAAATTACATTAAAACATCTTTACAATTTATTACAAAAACACACCAGTAAAAAAAACAAGTATAATACCAGAGCCACAGATAGATAACTAATTAAAATCCTTGGAGCTGGCTAAAAAAATACAGAATGTTTAACGCGTTTCGTCCTATCTGGACTTCATCCCCTTGATGAATTCAAGATAGGACGAAACTCGTTGGATGTTACCAGACTTAACCCATCCTCTCAAGTTAAGCAGTTTTATGGTTCTTTTTTTATCCGGTCTTACCTTCATTTTATGCAATTTATGGTCCCCATATTTTATATTTTATGGATAAACATTCTGTATTTTTTTAGCCAGCTCCAAGGATTTTAATTAGTTATCTATCTGTGGTTCTGGTATTATACTTGTTTTTTTTTACTGGTGTGTTTTTGTAATAAATTGTAAAGATATTTTAATGTAATTTTGGTCTCCCCAATTTTATGTGATACCACTGGTCGCTTAGAAATACCTTATCCACCTTCCTATCTAAATCACCTATAAAGCACTTTACCAATGCTTATTTTTTAAGGTGTAGCAGACGCCCTATTATAGTAAAGGGAGTGTCCTTCAAGGGAGATTCTATAGGTTTATAATTATTTATTTATTCTTTTTACCTATTGTTGTATTGGTCTAACTACTAGTGCTGACTGGCAATCGCATATTGGCGCAGTTTGTTCTCTTTTCACATATATATATATATATATATATATATTCTTCCAAACAATGAATCGAGGGCGCTACCACTCACATCCCATTACACCAGCAATACAAATGACCACATATATAGTTAATAACAATTTATTAAAAAGCACAATTTGCTATTAGAGATAACCCTTTCAAATGCACAGATTAGTGTCAAAGATGAAATGAAGGGTATTCTTCTCTCTTTAACCCTGACGCACTTGCACTTTGGGAGAGCACAGGAGCATAAGTAAACCTGATTATCTTCTGTGGAGGTTTTTTTCTCTATCAAATTTCACCCAAAGTGGGTTACCCATTCATTTGTTCTTAATCATTTGGACCCTTGTTGTACTGTTGACAGAGGTCCTTTTTTATGAAGCTTTTCAACAAATTTGTATTGTCACATGATCCAATAGAATTGGCGTTTCCTCTGATTGTCATTTTTGGATTTAACATTTTAGCTATTTTGACTTTCCCTTTGAAGAAGTCCGTAAAGGATGAAACGCGTCAGTGTTGAAGAGAGAAGAATACCCTTCATTTCATCTTTGACACTAATCTGTGCATTTGAAAGGGTTATCTCTAATAGCAAATTGTGCTTTTTAATAAATTGTTATTAACCATATATGTGGTCATTTGTATTGCTGGTGTAATGGGATGTGAGTGGTAGTGCCCCCGATTCATTGTTTGGAAGAGTATTTATTTTTGGACCTAGCTAACAGTAGGTCTGTTTCGGTGGGCTGCAACCTCACAGCGCAGGATAAGAGTATTTTTGCTTTTATATATATATATATATATATATAATTGCAGAAGAGCTGGCACTCAGTATTCCTCAGTAGTATTCGCCTCGGTGCCCTCCTCAAACGCCTTGCAGCGAGTAGTGTATAGCATGTAAACGGCGGCACTCCAGGGACTTATTAATCGTAGTAAATATAGGTAACAAACACCATGCGTTGCATGGTGTTTGTCACCTATATTTACTACGATTAATAAGTCCTTGGAGTGCCGCCGTTTACATGCTATATATATATATATATATTTATTTCTGGTAGTAAATGCTGGGGTGCACATCAGGTACACATCGGCGTAACATGTATAGGAAGTACTATTGTGTGGTGGAGCGTATGTATGAAGTTCTACGGTGTTGCGTAACATGTAGAAGGAGTACTACTGTGTGTGGCGTAATGTGTAAAAGAATCACTACTGTGTGGCATAAAGTGTCTAAGAAGCACTACCGTGTGGTGTAACGTGTGTAAGGAGTATTATTGTGTGGCGTAATATGTGTAATGAGTACTACTGTGTGGCGTAACGTGTATAAGGATCTCTACGGTGTGGCATAATGTGTCTAAGAAGAACTACTGTGTTGCGTAATGTGTCTAAGAAGCAATATTGTGTGGTGTATCGTGTCTAAGAAGTACTACTGTTAGGCATAACATGTATAAGGAGTACTACTGTTTGGCGCAACATGTAAAAAGAGCTCTACTGTGTGGCGTGATGTACTGTATTTAAGGATGTCATAAGGTATATAAGGAGCTGTAAATAAGGTTGTACTACTGGGTGGCATAGTTTGAATTAGGGGTACTATTGTGTGGCCAGGCCACTTCTTAGTGAGGCTGCACCCCATTTTTATTTACAATATGGGAAGGGGCCCAATGTATATTGTTGCACCTGGGCCCACCACTCTCTAGTTCCGCCACTGGGCGGCGCGGCTCTGGGACGAACGGCGGGGTGAGACCTGCGTTCCGTTCCCTCTGGAGCTAATGGTGTCCAGTAGCCTAAGAAACAGAGCCTGACATTAAAGTAGGTCTGTTTCTCTCCCCTCAGTCCCTCGCTGCAGGGAGTCTGTTGCCAGCAGGCTCCCTGAAAATAAAAAACCTAACAAAATACTTTATTTTCAGGAAAACTCAGGAGAGCTCCCTGTAATGCACCCAGTCTCCTCTGGGCACAGTAATAAACTGGAGGAGGGGCGTGGAGGGAGGAGCCAGTGCACACCCATACCTAAAGTTCTTTCTTGGTGCCCATGTCTCCTTACGGAGTCCCCAGCATCCTCTAGGACGTAAGAGAAAATAAGAATTTACTTACCGATAATTCTATTTCTCATAGTCCGTAGTGGATGCTGGGAACTCCGAAAGGACCATGGGGAATAGCGGCTCCGCAGGAGACTGGGCACAAAAGTAAAAGCTTTAGGACTAGCTGGTGTGCACTGGCTCCTCCCCCTATGACCCTCCTCCAAGCCTCAGTTAGGATACTGTGCCCGGACGAGCGTACACAATAAGGAAGGATTTTGAATCCCGGGTAAGACTCATACCAGCCACACCAATCACACCGTACAACCTGTGATCTGAACCCAGTTAACAGCATGATAACAGAGGAGCCTCTGAAAAGATGGCTCACAACAGTAATAACCCGATTTTTGTAACTATGTACAAGTATTTATTTATTTATTTATTTATTAACAGTTTCTTATATAGTATTGCAGACAATCCGCACTTGGGATGGGCGCCCAGCATCCACTACGGACTATGAGAAATATCGGTAAGTAAATTCTTATTTTCTCTGACGTCCTAGTGGATGCTGGGAACTCCGAAAGGACCATGGGGATTATACCAAAGCTCCCAAACGGGCGGGAGAGTGCGGATGACTCTGCAGCACCAAATGAGAGAACTCCAGGTCCTCCTCAGCCAGGGTATCAATTTTGTAGAATTTTACAAACGTATTTGCTCCTGACCAAGTAGCTGCTCGGCAAAGTTGTAAAGCCGAGACCCCTCGGGCAGCCGCCCAAGATGAGCCCATCTTCCTTGTGGAGTGGGCATTTACAGATTTTTGGCTGTGGCAGGCCTGCCACAGAATGTGCAAGCTGAATTGTACTACAAATCCAGCGAGCAATAGTCTGCTTAGAAGCAGGAGCACCCAGCTTGTTGGGTGCATACAGGATAAACAGCGAGTCAGATTTTCTGACTCCAGCCGTCCTGGAAACATATATTTTCAGGGCCCTGACAACGTCTAGCAACTTGGAGTCCTCCAAGTCCCTAGTAGCCGCAGGCACCACAATAGGTTGGTTCAGGTGAAACGCTGAAAACACCTTAGCGAGAAACTGAGGACGAGTCCTCAATTCCGCCCTGTCCGAATGGAAAATCAGATAAGGGCTTTTACAGGATAAAGCCGCCAATTCTGACACGCGCCTGGCCCAGGCCAGGGCCAACAGCTGACCACTTTCCATGTGAGATATTTTAACTCCACAGATTTAAGTGGTTCAAACCAATGTGACTTTTTTGGAACCCAAAAACTACATTGAGATCCCAAGGTGCCACTGGAGGCACAAAAGGAGGCTGTATATGCAGTACCCCTTTTACAACGTCTGAACTTCAGGGACTGAAGCTAGTTCTTTTTGGAAGAAAATTGACAGGGCCGAAATTTGAACCTTAATGGACCCCAATTTCAGGCCCATAGACACTCCTGTTTGCAGGAAATGTAGGAATCGACCCAGTTGAATTTCCTCCGTCGGGCCTTACTGGCCTCGCACCACGCAATATATTTTCGCCAAATGCGGTGATAATGTTTTGCGGTTACATCCTTCCTGGCTTTGATCAGGATAGGGATGACCTCATCCGGAATGCCTTTTTTCCTTCAGGATCCGGCGTTCAACCGCCATGCCGTCAAATGCAGTCGCGGTAAGTCTTGGAACAGACAGGGTCCTTGCTGAAGCAGGTCCCTTCTTAGAGGTAGAGGCTACGGATCCTCCGTGAGCATCTTTTGAAGTTCCGGTTACCAAGTCCTTCTTGGCCAATCCGGAGCCACGAATATAGTGCTTACTCCTCTCCATCTTATCAATCTCAGTACCTTGGGTATGAGAGGCAGAGGAGGGAACACATACACTGACTGGTACACCCACGGTGTTACCAGAGCGTCTACAGCTATTGCCTGAGGGTCCCTTGACCTGGCGCAATACCTGTCGAGTTTTTCCCAACGGTTTATAATCATGTGGAAGACTTCTGGGTGAAGTCCCCACTCTCCCGGGTGGAGGTCGTGTCTGCTGAGGAAGTCTGCTTCCCAGTTGTCCACTCCCGGAATTGCTGACAGTGCTATCACATGATTTTCCGCCCAGCGAAGAATCCTTGCAGCTTCTGCCATTGCCCTCCTGCTTCTTGTGCCACCCTGTCTGTTTACGTGGGTGACTGCCGTGATGTTGTCCGACTGGATCAACACCGGCTGACCTTGAAGCAGAGGTCTTGCTAAGCTTAGAGCATTGTAAATGGCCCTTAGCTTCAGGATATTTATGTGAAGTGATGTCTCCAGGCTTGACCATAAGCCCTGGAAATTCCTTCCCTGTGTGACTGCTCCCCAGCCTCGCAGGCTGGCATCCGTGGTCACCAGGACCCAGTCCTGAATGCCGAATCTGCGGCCCTCTAGAAGATGAGCACTCTGCAACCACCACAGGAGGGACACCCTTGTTCTTGGTGACAGGGTTATCCGCTGATGCATCTGAAGATGCGACCCGGACCATTTGTCCAGCAGGTCCCACTGGAAAGTTCTTGCATGGAATCTGCCGAATGGGATTGCTTCGTAGGAAGCCACCATTTTACCCAGAACCCTTGTGCATTGATGCACTGAGACTTGGCTCGGTTTTAGGAGGTTCCTGACTAGCTCGGATAACTCCCTGGCTTTCTCCTCCGGGAGAAACACCTTTTTCTGGACTGTGTCCAGGATGATCCCTAGGAACTGAAGACGAGTCGTCGGAACCAGCTGCGATTTTGGAATATTGAGAATCCAATCATGCTGCCGCAACACTACCTGACATAGTGCTAAACCGACCTCCAACTGTTCCCTGGATCTTACCCTTATCAGGGAATCGTCCAAGTAAGGGATAACTAAAATTCCCTTCCTTCGAAGGAATATCATCATTTCGGCCATTACCTTGGTAAAGACCCGGGGTGCCGTGGACCATCCATACGGCAGCGTCTGAACTGATAGTGACAGTTCTGTACCATAAACCTGAGGTACCCTTGGTGAGAAGGGTAAATTTGGACATGAAGGTAAGCATCCTTGATGTCCCGAGACATCATGTAGTCCCCTTCTTCCAGGTTCGCAATCACTGCTCTGAGTGACTCAATCTTGAATTTGAACCTCTGTATGTAAGTGTTCAAAGATTTTAGATTTAGAATCGGTCTCACCGAGCCATCCGGCTTCGGTACCACAACAGTGTGGAATAATACCCCGTTCCCTGTTGCAGGAGGGGTACCTTGATTATCACCTGCTAAGAATACAGCTTGTGAATGGCTTCCAAAACTGTCTCCCTGTCAGAAGGAGACATCGGTAAAGCCGACTTTAGGAAACGGCGAGGGGGAGACGTCTCGAATTCCAATTTGTACCCCTGAGATATCACCTGAAGGATCCAGGGGTCTACTTGCGAGTGAGCCCACTGCGCGCTGAAATTCATTGAGACGGGCCCCCCACCGTGCCTGATTCTGCTTGTAAAGCCCCAGCGTCATACTGAGGGCTTGGCAGAGGCGGGAGAGGGTTTCTGTTCCTGGGAACTGGCTGATTTCTGCAGCCTTTTTCCTCTCCCTCTGTCACGGGGCAGAAATGAGGAACCTTTTGCCCGCTTGTCCACGAAAAGACTGCGCCTGATAATACGGCGTCTTCTCATGAGAGGCGACCTGGGGTACAAACGTGGATTTCCCAGCTGTTGCCGTGGCCACCAGGTCTGAAAGACCGACCCCAAATAACTCCTCCCCTTAATAAGGCAATACTTCCAAATGCCGTTTGAAATCCGCATCACCTGACCACTGTCGTGTCCATAACCCTCTACTGGTAGAAATGGACAACGCACTTAGACTTGATGCCAGTCGGCAAATATTCCGCTGTGCATCACGCATATATAGAAATGCATCTTTTAAATGCTCTATAGGCAAAAATATACTGTCCCTATCTAGGGTATCAATATTTTCAGTCAGGGAATCCGACCACGCCAACCCAGCACTGCACATCCAGGCTGAGGCGATTGCTGGTCGCAGTATAACACCAGTATGTGTGTAAATACATTTTAGGATACCCTCCTGCTTTCTATCAGCAGGATCCTTAAGGGCGGCCATCTCAGGAGAGGGTAGAGCCCTTACAAGCGTGTGAGCGCTTTATCCACCCTAGGGGGTGTTTCCCAACGCACCCTAACCTCTGGCGGGGAAAGGATATAATGCCAATAACATTATAGAAATTATCAGTTGTTATCGGGGGAAACCCACGCATCATCACACACCTCATTTAATTTCTCAGATTCAGGAAAACTACAGGTAGTTTTTCCTCACCGAACATAATACCCCTTTTTGGTGGTACTCGTATTATCAGAAATGTGTAAAACATTTTTCATTGCCTCAATCATGTAACGTGTGGCCCTACTGGAAGTCACATTTGTCTCTTCACCGTCGACACTGGAGTCAGTATCCGTGTCGGCGTCTATATCTGCCATCTGAGGTAACGGGCGCTTTAGAGCCCCTGACGGCCTATGAGACGTCTGGACAGGCACAAGCTGAGTAGCCGGCTGTCTCATGTCAACCACTGTCTTTTATACAGAGCTGACACTGTCACGTAATTCCTTCCAACAGTTCATCCACTCAGGTGTCGACCCCCTAGGGGGTGACATCACTATTACAGGCAATCTGCTCCGTCTCCACATCATTTTTCTCCTCATACATGTCGACACAAACGTACCAACATACAGCACACACACAGGGAATGCTCTGATAGAGGACAGGACCTCATTAGCCCTTTGGGGAGACAGAGGGAGAGTTTGCCAGCACACACCAGAGCGCTATATATATACAGGGATAACCTTATATAAGTGTTTTTCCCCTTATAGCTGCTGTATCTTTAATACTGCGCGTAATTAGTGCCCCCCCTCTCTTTTTTAACCCTTTCTGTAGTGTAGTGACTGCAGGGGAGAGCCAGGGAGCTTCCCTCCAACGGAGCTGTGAGGGAAAATGGCGCCAGTGTGCTGAGGAGATAGGCTCCGCCCCCTTATCGGCGGCCTTATCTCCCGTTTTTCTATGTATTCTGGCAGGGGTTAAATGCATCCATATAGCTCAGGAGCTATATGTGATGTATTTTTTGCCATCTAAGGTATTTTTATTGCGTCTCAGGGCGCCCCCCCCCCCCCAGCGCCCTGCACCCTCAGTGACCGGAGTGTGAAGTGTGCTGAGAGCAATGGCGCACAGCTGCGGTGCTGTGCGCTACCTTATTGAAGACAGGACGTCTTCTGCCGCCGATTTTCCGGACCTCTTCTGCTCTTCTGGCTCTGTAAGGGGGACGGCGGCGCGGCTCTGGGACCCATCCATGGCTGGGCCTGTGATCGTCCCTCTGGAGCTAATGTCCAGTAGCCTAAGAAGCCCAATCCACTCTGCACGCAGGTGAGTTCGCTTCTTCTCCCCTTAGTCCCTCGATGCAGTAAGCCTGTTGCCAGCAGGACTCACTGAAAATAAAAAACCTAATTTAAACTTTTACTCTAAGCAGCTCAGGAGAGCCACCTAGATTGCACCCTTCTCGTTCGGGCACAAAAATCTAACTGAGGCTTGGAGGAGGGTCATAGGGGGAGGAGCCAGTGCACACCAGCTAGTCCTAAAGCTTTTACTTTTGTGCCCAGTCTCCTGCGGAGCCGCTATTCCCCATGGTCCTTTCGGAGTTCCCAGGATCCACTAGGACGTCAGAGAAATCCATATTACTTGTATTTATTTAGTTATATTTGATAGCAGCAAACTTACCATATTATGGAGAAAGAGCTGAATGATTAGCTCAAAGTTGTACCTCAGAATGTGAATTGGTCATCAGGTATTATCTCTGAAGGATTTCTAATTCCTTCTGATACTTTTTCTCAGATGAGGGAGTAGTGGACACTAATATAACCTTTACGACCTTTATGTCTATTTTAGCAATATACTGTATGAGGAAAAAACAGTGTGTCAGCCAGAGAGACTGAGACTGTGTCCTCATCCTTCAGCACGGAAGAAAAATCTGATTCAGTGAGTGTTATAGGCCGATTTTCAGAAAGATATGAACGATCTCGTTCATAAATGAACGAGAACTCGTTCATATCTTTCAGTGTGGAGACTCCAGCGATGAACGATGCGCGGCCCCGCGCTCGTTCATCGCTGGTCTCCCGTCGGCTGTGCATGCAGGCCAATATGGACGATCTCGTCCATATTTGCCTGCACTTCAATGCAGCCGCGTGACGGGGGGAGTGAAGAAACTTCACTCCCTCCGTCACTGCCCCCCCGCCGCCGGGTCGCTCGTCGGCCGTATCCGCCGTCGGGCAGCTCGGCGGCGGGTCGGCCAGTGAGTAGGGCCCTTTAGCCCCAACCAGGTGCTAGTGTGCATGTGACCTGTTCACAACCTAACCTGCTGGGCAAGTGCAACTTCACTGTTAGTGTCGGCAGGTTAGTGATTTAAAAATTTGCTCACCAAACTTATCTAGGCGCTAATATATAATTAATAATTTATTTGTAATAATCTCATTTATTGGCAAATAAACAAAGCAGCAGTTCAGTCTAGCTGTATCTGTGTTCACACAGCTCAATTAGTAGCAGCTGATATCACTAAAAAACATGCAATTTCCTAGTGACTTTATGCGCTAATAGATTACAGGTGCATAAAATGACTTGAGACCACATCAATACAATGAATGTGTATATATAAATTTATTTATGTCGCATTGGATCAACATTAAGTTACAAAGCTTATAGCTTTGGGGACAATCTATTTAATGAGGACTTTTTTGTATATTGTGTTTGAACTAGACACAAAAAGAGTCACGTGGCTAAAAAAAATCTATTTTATAATATTTTCATACTGTATCACTGGATGCTGTTTATTGAGTTTGTTGTTATAAGTGATATTAAATGTTTGTTCATATAAAAGTTTTTTAATACTTGACATAAAGAAATTTATATATACACATTCATTGTATTGATGTGGTCTCAAGTCATTTTATGCACCTGTAATCTATTAGCGCATAAAGTCACTAGGAAATTGCATGATTTAAAAATTTCACTTCCCTGCCTTCCAGCGGAAAATCAGGATGCTTGCTGCATAACCCACCAGCTGTTGCTAGGTGGTGGCAATCCTCCCAATGAACAAAAACAGCCCTGCCCTCATCGAGGAGTTCAGTCAGAGCAAAGCCAGAGTGGGTGGGGCTTACCTGAGGCAGGAAGCCCTGACAGGAACAACTCTGAGGAGAATAGTGAGGCACTGACAAGGGCTGATGTGCTGTGAAGAAGGCAGCTCCATCTCTCACTAGTGAAAGGACAAATTTGGAGGAGGGGAAGTTATCCGATGAGGCTGTACTGACAGTTGGCTGACAGGGGAGCAGTGATGTGCATCCAGCTGAGGAGGAGGTCCTGCTCTGTGCCCTTTCTCTACCAGATTGTAGTAGCTGTACAGTTCTAAAATCATTAGCAGGGCCAGTATACAGTGACTGAATTAGTGAGGCCAAGCCTAGAGGAGAGACTGTGAATGTGGCTGCCCGCAGAGAGAAATTCCTGAGGTGACAAGAGAATCTTAAAGGTAACCCTCACAACAAAGTACACTGGCTAGGGTTTTGTCAGCAGTCAAAGGTAATAATAATAATAATAATAATAATAATTTCTCTTACGTCCTAGAGGATGCTGGGGACTCCGTAAGGACCATGGGGTATAGACGGGCTCCGCAGGAGACATGGGCACCTATAAAGAACTTTTAGTATGGGTGTGCACTGGCTCCTCTCTCTATGCCCCTCCTCCAGACCCCAGTTAGATCTTGTGCCCAGAGGAGAAGGGTGCACTGCAGAGAGCTCTCCTGAGTTTTCTGTGGAAAAAAGAATTTTGTTAGGTTTTTTATTTTCAGGGAGCATCGTGGGACTGAGGGGAGAGAAGCAGACCTACTTAAATGATAGGCTCTGCTTCTTAGGCTACTGGACACCATTAGCTCCAGAGGGAGTCGGAACACAGGTCTCACCCTGGGGTTCGTCCCGAAGCCGCGCCGCCGTCCTCCTCACAAAGACGGAAGATAGAAGCCGGGTGAGTATGAGAAGCAAGAAGACTTCAAAGGAGGCAGAAAACTTCAGATCTTCATGAGGTAAAGCGAGCAGCGGTAAGCTGCGCGCCATTGCTCCCACACACAGATACACAGAAAGCACTGATGGTTGCAGGGCACAGGGGGGCGCCCTGGGCAGCAATAAACCTCATTTTGGGGCAAAAAAGGTCACATTAGGCTGCGGAGGCAGCAAATAGATGATCCCCCACCATTTTATTAAAATTGAAGAGGGACCGAAGCCCGCCGCTGGAGGGGGCGGAGCTTGACCCCTCAGCACTAACCAGTGTCATTTTCTCCACAGAGGCTGCAAAGAATGCTGGCTCCCCGGACTCTCCCCTGCTGAACACATCAGAGGGCTGAAAAAGAGGAGGGGGGCACATTTGAGCACAGTGAGTGGGAAGATTGGCATTATATAATAAAATAAAAGTGCTGTCTGGATTTTCCAGTGTCAGTTTGGCGCTGGGTGTGTGCTGGCATACTCTCTCTCTGTCTCTCCTAAGGGCCTGGTTGGGGATTTGTCCCCTTATAGGTATATCCCTGTGTGTGTGGGGTGTCGGTACGTGCGTGTCGGCATGTCTGAAGCGGAAGCGGAAGGCTTCTCCAAGGAGGAGGTGGAGCAGATGAGTGGTGTGTCCTCGGTAGTGCCGACTCAGGAATGCAAGTGTGGTATCTTTACATAAGAGGCTGGATAAAGCTGAATCCAGGGAGGCATCAGGGGGTCAATCCTCGGATTGGAGCTGCTCACAGGGCCCGTCAGGGTCTCAAAAGCGTCCCTTGTCACAAATTGTGGACACGGATACTGACATGGACTCAGATTCCAGTGTCGACTATGATGAAGCTAGATTGCACCCTAAAGTGACAAAGAGTATTCAGTGTATGATTATTGCAATAAGAGATGTGTTGCATATCGCTGATGAACCCTCTGTTCCCGACACGAGGGTACACATGTTTAAGGGAAAGAAACAGATAATAAACTTTCCCCCATCTCATGAACTTAACGAGTTATTTGAAAAAGCTTGGGAGACTCCAGATAAGAGACTGCAGATTCCCAAAATAATTAATATGGCATACCCCTTCCCTACACAGGACAGGGTACGTTGGGAATCCTCTCCCACTGTGGACAAGGCTTTAACACGCCTGTCCAAGAAAGTGGCGCTGCCGTTTCCAGACACAGCGGCCCTCAAGGACCCTGTGGACCGCAGGCAGGAGACTACATTAAAGTCTATTTATTTACATACTGGTGCTTTGCTCAGACCGGCAATTGCGTCGGCATGGGTATGTAGCGCAGTTGCAACTTGGACAGATACCCTGTCGGCTGACCTTGATACCCTAGATAGGGATACTGTTTTGTTAACTCTAGCCCATATTAAAGACGCAGTCTTGTATATGAGAGACGCTCAAAGGGACATTGGGTTGCTGGGTTCCAAAGCCAATGCCATGGCTATTTCAGCGAGACGATCCTTATGGACCCGCCAATGGACGGGTGATGCGGAGTCAAAAAAGCATATGGAGGTTTTACCCTATAAGGGTGACGTGTTGTTTGGGGATGGGCCCGAGGACCTGGTTTCCACAGCTACCGCGGGTAAATCTACCTTTTTACCTTTTATTCCCCAACAGCAAAAGAAAACTCCACAATATCAGATGCAGTCCTTTCGGTCGCAAAAGTCCAGAAGAGGTCGGGGATCCTCCTTCCTTGCCAGAGCTAAGGGTAGAGGAAAGAGAACACCTGCTTCGGCTGGTGCCCAGGAACAGAAGTCCTCCCTGGCTTCTACAAAACCCACTGCATGACGCTGGGGCTCCCCTGCGGGAGTCCGCACCAGTGGGGGCACGCCTTCGACTCTTCAGCCAGGTCTGGGTCAGGTCAGACGTGGATCCGTGGGCATTGGAAATAGTTTCCCAAGGCTACAAACTGGAATTCGAAGAGGTGCCCCCACGCCGATTTTTCAAGTCGGCCTTACCAGCTTCTACCCCAGAGTGGGATGTAGTGTTAGCTGCAATTCAAACGCTGTGTCAACAGTAAGTAATTATCAGGGTTCCCCTGAACCAACAGGGAAATGGGTACTATTAGACCCTCTTTGTGGTCCCGAAGCGGGATGGTTCGGTTAGACCCATTTTAAATCTAAAGTCCCTAAACCTGTACTTGAAAAGATTCAAATTCAACATGGAATCGCTCCGAGCGGTAATAGCCAGCCTGGAGGGGGGGCGGGGGGGGGGATTTTATGGTGTCACTGGACATAAAGGATGCTTACCTTCATGTCCCCATATATCCCTCTCATCAGGAGTACCTGAGATTCACTGTACAGGATTGTCATTACCAGTTTCAGATGTTGCCGTTTGGGCTTTCCACGGCCCTGAGGATTTTCACCAAGATAATGGCGGAAATTATGGTTGTCCTGCGCAAGCAAGGAGTCACAATTATCCCATACTTGGACGATCTCCTGATAAATGCGAGATCAAAAGAGCAATTGCTGAGAAACGTGTCACTCTCTCTGAGAGTGCTCCAGCAACACGGTTGGATTCTCAATCTACCGAAGTCGCAGTTGGTTCCAACAACTCGACTAGCGTTCCTAGGTATGATACTGGACACGGAACAAAATAAGGTTTTTCTCCCATTGGAAAAAGCCCAGGACCTCCAGAACATGGTCAGAGACCTGCTAAAGCCAAAAAGAGTGTCAGTTTATCAATGCACTCGTGTTCTGGGGAAAATGGTGGCAGCCTACGAGGCCATCCCCTTCGGCAGGTTCCATGCGAGTACGTTTCAATGGGACCTTCTGGACAAATGGTCCGGGTCCCATCTACAATTACATCAAAAGATAACACTGTCCCCCAGGGCCAGGGTGTCCCTTCTATGGTGGCTGCAAAGTGCTCACCTCCTAGAGGGTCGCAGATTCGGCATTCAGGACTGGGTTCTGGTAACCACGGACGCGAGCCTCCGCGGATGGGGAGCAGTCACCCAAGGAAGAAATTTTCAAGGACTATGGACAAGCCAGGAGTCCTGCCTGCACATCAACGTGTTGGAATTAAGGGCCATATACAACGGCCTTCGACAAGCGGAGAGTCTTCTTCGCAACCTACAGGTGCTGATTCAATCAGACAATGTCACAGCAGTGGCTCATGTGAACCGCCAAGGCGGGACAAGGAGCAGAGTCGCGATGGCAGAAGCCACCAGGATTCTTCGCTGGGCGGAAAATCACGTAAGCGCTCTGTCAGCTGTCTTCATTCCAGGTGTGGACAACTGGGAAGCAGACTTCCTCAGCAGACACGATCTCCATCCGGGAGAGTGGGGACTTCATCAAGAAGTCTTTGCAGAGATAACGGGTCTTTGGGGAGTTCCTCAAATAGACATGATGGCGTCACGCCTCAACAAGAAGCTTCAGAGGTATTGTGCCAGGTCCCGGGACCCTCAGGCAATGGCAGTAGACGCTCTGGTAATGCCATGGGTATTCCAATCGGTCTACGTGTTTCCTCCTCTTCCTCTCATCACAAAGGTGTTGAGGATCATAAGGCGAAAAAGAGTACAGACAATACTCATTATTCCAGACTGGCCTCGAAGGTTTAAAATCTTATTTTTTATTTATATAGCGCTCTATCTCCAATAGGACTCAAGTCGCTTAACAGATACATAGCATAATATAGTAAAGAAAATAATGAAGTACAGAACAGCTTTTCATAAAATACAGAAGCATGGAGATACTAAAGGGACATAATGGAAATGCTTGAGTAAACAGGAAAGTTTCGAGTCTACTTTTGAAGGATTCTATAGTTGGGGCCTCTCACACTGTGCGGGGAAGTAAGTTCCATAGAGTCGGAGCTGCATGACTAAAAGCTCGATCCCCAGATGAATTACGGGAGATTCTAGGTACTGCTAAAAAAAGAGCAGTATGGGGTCAGAAGCTGCGTCAGGTACCTTGGGCCCTGGTCATGTAGTGCTTTAAAACTCAGTAAGCCACAGCATCTATTCAGTACTGCTCTGCTAAGTAGATTAGTGACTACAGGAGCCTCCCAACTGCCCCCCAACACGGGACACTGCAGCCCATGGGTGGGACAGCAGGATAGTCCCAGAAAAATGGGACTGTCCAGCAAAAATTGGGACAGTTGGGAGGTATGTATACAGATGGAGCCATGCTAATCATGGCTCCGTCTGTGCTTGGGCACGCCCGCCTAGGATTCACTTCAATGGGAGCATCTCTGTGCACTCCCGCAGTGTTGCTAGGCACCAGAACGCCGGGAGTGCATGTTTGCGATGGAGCCGCATCAAATGAGCACGGCACCATCTGTAGAGCAGATCCCAGTGAAAGGATCCTAAGTTAAAATGAACCTCCCTCACTAACTTAAATACTAAAAGGCTACCTCTAGCACAAAGAGCCATATGCAGCTTATATGCATGCTGGATAGTGTATTCTTTGAAGAAGTATAGCACATAATGGATGGTACGCAGCTGGATTTTTGATAGCAATTGGGCAAAACCATGTGCACTGCAGGGGAGGCAGATATAACATGTGCAGAGAGAGTTAGATTTGGGTGGGTTATTTTATTTCTGTGCAGGGTAAATACTGGCTGCTTTATTTTTACACTGCAAATTAGATTGCAGATTGAACACACCACACCCAAATCTAACTCTCTCTGCACATGTTATATCTGCCTCCCCTGCAGTGCACATGGTTTTGCCCAATTGCTAACAAAAATCCTGCTGCGATCAACTTGGAATTACCCCCCATGTACAGCTATTTTTCTTCAATTCACCCTGACTGAGGCAAGCTTTTCAGCTGTGTAAAACTAGTAATTAAACAAGACTGCTACTACCAGCAAGGGAAAGTCACCCTTTTCTGCAGCCCTAAACCATTTGGTTAATACTATTGGATATTGTCTCCATATGACAAACCTGGCATCGCCTTAGCACCCCTAACAGTTCTTGACAAGAGAGCACTGGGACAGGAGGAAACTCACATATATATATGAGCCCCGAGGAAGCTTGTAAAAACTGAAATGCGCATCGGCAATGATGCGTCCTGTCAAACTAATGTATTTCAATGTACATATATTGAATAGATACTGTCTAATATGAAGGGAGACAAGCTCAATAATTAAGCACATGAATAGGTTTTACAGGGACAATACCAGCATATATAATTAAAGTATTAACGGCCAGAATCAGCCACTGTCCGAGCTTAGGGGAAAGGAGTGCATAGATTATGTACACGGGGAGGTTCTTACACTGGCAATATTAGCACATACAGCTTCAGCAGCAACGGCATTAGAGGGGATTATATATGAAATCCTGTTTTAAATAACTATTACTGATTGCTGAAATGTGCATATGTATACTGAAGTGTGCACATTAGTTCATGCAGCTTGAGCATCAATGACATCAGTGGGGGATGATAAATTAATTCTTATTTAGAATTACCATCACTGTTTATTGAAATGTGTGCAAATAAATAAAGTGCAAGTAACGAAAAGCCGGCATTAAACCAGTGGCATTAATCAAGCTAATGGGGGTAATTCCAAGTTGATCGCAGCAGGATTTTTGTTAGCAATTGGGCAAAACCATGTGCACTGCAGGGGAGGCAGATATAACATCTGCAGAGAGAGTTAGATTTGGGTGTGGTGAGTTCAATCTGCAATCTAATTTGCAGTGTAAAAATAAAGCAGCCAGTATTTACCCTGCACAGAAATAAAATAACCCACCCAAATCTAACTCTTTCTGCACATGTTATATCTGCCTCCCCTGCAGTGCACATGGTTTTGCCCAATTGCTATAAAAAATCCTGCTGCGATCAACTTGGAATTACCCCCAATGTCCGTTGAGAAGGTAAAGCCTAAATCAAGTGTATGCAAAGGCTTTTAAATTGGCAATAAGGCCTATGCAGATTTCTCTGACGTCCTAAGTGGATGCTGGGGACTCCGTCAGGACCATGGGGATTAGCGGCTCCGCAGGAGACAGGGCACAAAAGTAAAAGCTTTAGGATCAGGTGGTGTGCACTGGCTCCTCCCCCTATGACCCTCCTCCAAGCCTCTGTTAGATTTTTGTGCTCGGCCGAGAAGGGTGCAATCTAGGTGGCTCTCCTAAAGAGCTGCTTAGAGTAAAAGTTTGTTAGGTTTTTTATTTTCAGTGAGTCCTGCTGGCAACAGGCTCACTGCTACGAGGGACTTAGGGGAGAGAAGTGAACTCACCTGCGTGCAGGATGGATTGGCTTCTTAGGCTACTGGACACCATTAGCTCCAGAGGGAGTCGGAACACAGGTCTCACCCTGGGGTTCGTCCCGGAGCCGCGCCGCCGACCCCCCTTGCAGATGCCGAAAAGTGAAGGTCCAGAAACGGCGGCAGAAGACTCTTCAGTCTTCATAAGGTAGCGCACAGCACTGCAGCTGTGCGCCATTGTTGTCAGCACACTTCATAGCAGCGGTCACTGAGGGTGCAGGGCGCTGGGGGGGGGCGCCCTGGGCAGCAATGATAGTACCTTATTCTGGCTAAAAATACATCACATATAGCCCCTGGGGGCTATATGGATGTATTTAACCCCTGCCAGGTCTCAGAAAAACGGGAGAAGAAGCCCGCCGAAAAGGGGGCGGGGCCTATTCTCCTCAGCACACAGCGCCATTTTCCCTCACAGAAATGCTGGTGGGAAGGCTCCCAGGCTCTCCCCTGCACTGCACTACAGAAACAGGGTTAAAACAGAGAGGGGGGGCACTTATTTGGCGATATGTATATATATATTAAAATGCTATAAGGGAAAAACACTTATATAAAGGTTGTCCCTGTATAATTATAGCGTTTTTGGTGTGTGCTGGCAAACTCTCCCTCTGTCTCCCTAAAGGGCTAGTGGGGTCCTGTCCTCTATTAGAGCATTCCCTGTGTGTGTGCTGTGTGTCGGTACGTGTGTGTCGACATGTATGAGGACGATGTTGGTGAGGAGGCGGAGCAATTGCCTGAAATGGTGATGTCACTCTCTAGGGAGTCGACACCGGAATGGATGGCTTATTTAAGGAATTACGTGATAATGTCAACACGCTGCAAGGTCGGTTGATGACATGAGACGGCCGGCAAACAAATTAGTACCTGTCCAGGCGTCTCAAACACCGTCAGGGGCTGTAAAACGCTCATTTACCTCAGTCGGTCGACACAGACACGGACACTGACTCCAGTGTCGACGGTGAAAAAACAAACGTATTTTCCTTTAGGGCCACACGTTACTTGTTAAGGGCAATGAAGGAGGTGTTACATATTTCTGATACTACAAGTACCACAAGAAGGGTATTATGTGGGGTGTGAAAAAACTACCTGTAGTTTTTCCTGAATCAGATAAATTAAATGAAGTGTGTGATGATGCGTGGGTTTCCCCCGATAGAAAATTATTGGCGGTATACCCTTTCCCGCCAGAAGTTAGGGCGCGTTGGGAAACACCCTTTAGGGTGGATAAGGCGCTCACACGCTTATCAAAACAAGTGGCGGTACCGTCTCCAGATAGGGCCGCCCTCAAGGAGCCAGCTGAGAGGCTGGAAAATATCCTAAAAAGGTATATACACACATACTGGTGTTATACTGCGACCAGCGATCGCCTCAGCCTGGATGTGCAGCGCTGGGGTGGCTTGGTCGGATTCCCTGACTGAAAATATTGATACCCTTGACAGGGACAGTATTTTATTGACTATAGAGCATTTAAAGGATGCATTTCTATATATGCGAGATGCACAGAGGGATATTTGCACTCTGGCATCTAGAGTAAGTGCGATGTCCATATCTGCCAGAAGATGTTTATGGACACGACAGTGGTCAGGTGATGCAGATTCCAAACGGCACATGGAAGTATTGCCGTATAAAGGGGAGGAGTTATTTGGGGTCGGTCCATCGGACCTGGTGGCCTCGGCAATAGCTGGAAAATCCACCTTTTTTACCCCAAATCACATCTCAGCAGAAAAAGACACCGTCTTTTCAGCCTCAGTCCTTTCGTCCCCATAAGGGCAAGCGGGCAAAAGGCCAGTCATATCTGCCCAGGGATAGAGGAAAGGGAAGAAGACTGCAGCAGGCAGCCCATTCCCAGGAACAGAAGCCCTCCACAGCTTCTGCCAAGTCCTCAGCATGACGCTGGGGCCGTACAAGCGGACTCAAGTGCGGTGGGGGGTCGTCTCAAGAGTTTCAGCGCGTAGTGGGCTCACTCGCAAGTGGACCCCTGGATCCTACAAGTAGTATCCCAGGGGTACAGACTGGAGATTCGAGACGTCTCCCCCTCGCAGGCTCCTGATGTCTGCTTTACCAACGTCTTCCTCCGACAGGGAGGCAGTATTGGAAACAATTCACAAGCTGTATTCCCAGCAGGTGATAATCAAAGTACCCCTCCTACAACAAGGAAAGGGGTATTATTCCACACTATATTGTGGTACTGAAGCCAGACGGCTCGGTGAGACCTATTCTAAATGGGAAATCTTTGAACACTTACATACAAAGGTTCAAATCAAGATGGAGTCACTCAGAGCAGTGATAGCGAACCAGGAAGAAGGGGACTATATGGTGTACCTGGACATCAAGGATGCTTACCTCCATGTCCCAAATTGCCCTTCTCACCAAGGGTACCTCAGGTTCGTGGTACGGAACTGTCACTATCAGTTTCAGACGCTGCCGTTTGGATTGTCCACGGCACCCCGGGTCTTTACCAAAGTAATGGCCGAAATGATGATTCTTCTTCAAAGAAAAGGCGTCTTAATTATCCCTAACTTGGACGATCTTCTGATAAGGGCAAGGTCCAGAGAACAGTTGGAAGTCGGAGTAGCACTATCTCAAGTAGTTCTACGACAGCACGGGTGGATTCTAAATATCCAAAATCGCAGCCGTTTCCGACGACACGTCTGCTGTTCCTAGGGATGGTTCTGGACACAGTCCAGAAAAAGGTGTTTCTCCCGGAGGAGAAAGCCAGGGAGTTATCCGAGCTAGTCAGGAACCTCCTAAAACCAGGAAAAGTGTCAGTGCATCATTGCACAAGAGTCCTGGGAAAAATGGTGGCTTATTACGAAGCGATTCCATTCGGCAAATTCCACGCAAGAACTTTTCAGTGGGATCTGCTGGACAAATGGTCCGGATCGCATTTTCAGATGCATCAGCGGATAACCCTATCTCCAAGGACAAGGGTGTCTCTCCTGTGGTGGTTACAGAGTGCTCATCTTCTAGAGGGCCGCAGATTCGGCATTCAGGATTGGATGCTGGTGACCACGGAGGCCAGCCTGAAAGGCTGGGGAGCAGTCACACAGGGAAAAAATTTCCAGGGAGTGTGATCAAGTCTGGAGATTTTTCTCCACATAGTGTAAATATACTGGAGCTAAGGGCAATCTACAATGCTCTAAGCTTAGCAAGACCTCTGCTTCAAGGTCAGCCGGTATTGATCCAGTGGGACAACATCACGGCAGTCGCCCACGTAAACAGACAGGGCGGCACAAGAAGCAGGAGGGCAATGGCAGAAACTGCAAGGATTTTTCGCTAGGCGGAAAATCATGTGATCGCACTGTCAGCAGTGTTCATTCCGGGAGTGGACAACTGGGAAGCAGACTTCCTCAGCAGGCACAACCTCCACCCGGGAGAGTGGGGACTTCATCGGGAAGTCTTCCACATGATTGTGAACCGTTGGAAAAGACCAAAGGTGGACATGATGGCGTCCCGCCTGAACAAAAAACTGGACAAGTATTGCGCCAGGTCAAAAGACCCTCAGGCAATAGCTGTGGACGTTCTGGTAACACCGTGGGTGTACCAGTCGGTGTATGTCTTCCCTCCTCTGCTTCTCATACCCAAGGTATTGAGAATTATAAGACGTAGAGGAGTAAGAACTATACTCGTGGCTCCGGATTGGCCAAGAAGGACTTGGTACCCGGAACTTCAAGAGATGCTCACAGAGGACTCATGGCCTCTGCCGCTAAGAAGGGACTTGCTTCAGCAAGTACCATGTCTGTTCCAAGACTTACCGCGGCTGCGTTTGACGGCATGGCGGTTGAACGCCGGATCCTAAGGGAAAAAGGCATTCCGGAAGAGGTCATTCCTACCCTGGTCAAAGCCAGGAAGGAGGTGACCGCACAACATTATCACCACATGTGGCGAAAATATGTTGCGTGGTGTGAGGCCAGGAAGGCCCCATGAAGAAATTTCAACTCGGTCGTTTCCTGCATTTCCTGCAAACAGGAGTGTCTATTGGGCCTCAAATTGGGGTCCATTAAGGTTCAAATTTCGTCCCTGTCGATTTTCTTCCAGAAAGAATTGGCTTCAGTTCCTGAAGTCCAGAAGTTTGTCAAGGGAGTACTGCATATACAACCCCCTTTTGTGCCTCCAGTGGCACTGTGGGATCTCAACGTAGTTCTGGGATTCCTAAAATCACATTGGTTTAAACCGCTCAAATCTGTGGATTTGAAATATCTCACAGGGAAAGTGACCATGCTGTTGGCCCTGGCCTCGGCCAGGCGAGTGTCAGAATTGGCGGCGTTTGTCTCAAAAAAGCCCATATCTGATTGTCCATTCGGACAGGGCAGAGCTGCGGACTCATCCCCAGTTTCTCCCTAAGGTGGTGTCAGTGTTTCACCCGAACCAGCTTATTGTGGTACCTGCGGCTACTAGGGACTTGGAGGACTCCAAGTTGCTAGATGTTGTCAGGGCCCTGAAAATATAGTTTCCAGGACGGCTGGAGTCAGGAAAACTGACTTGCTGTTATCCTGTATGCACCCAACAAACTGGGTGCTCTTGCTTCTAAGCAGACGATTGCTAGTTGGATGTGTAGTACAATTCAGCTTGCACATTCTGTGGCAGGCCTGCCACAGCCAAAATATGTAAATGCCCATTCCACAAGGAAGGTGGGCTCATCTTGGGTGGCTGCCCGAGGGGTCTCGGCTTTACAACTTTGCCGAGCTGATACTTGGTCAGGGGCACACCCTGACTGAGGAGGACCGGGAGTTCTCTCATTCGGTGCTGCAGAGTCATCCGCACTCTCCCGCCCGTTTGGGAGCTTTGGTATAATCCCCATGGTCCTGACGGAGTCCCCAGCATCCACTTAGGACGTCGGAGAAAATAAGAATTTACTTACCGATAATTCTATTTCTCGTAGTCCGTAGTGGATGCTGGGCGCCCATCCCAAGTGCGGATTGTCTGCAATACTTGTACATAGTTATTGTTACAAAAATCGGGTTATTATTGTTGTGAGCCATCTTTTCAGATGCTCCGCTGTTATCATGCTGTTAACTGGGTTCAGATCACAGGTTGTACAGTGTGATTGGTGTGGCTGGTATGAGTCTTACCCGGGATTCAAAATCCTTCCTTATTGTGTACGCTCGTCCGGGCACAGTATCCTAACTGAGGCTTGGAGGAGGGTCATAGGGGGAGGAGCCAGTGCACACCACCTGATCCTAAAGCTTTTACTTTTGTGCCCTGTCTCCTGCGGAGCCGCTAATCCCCATGGTCCTGACGGAGTCCCCAGCATCCACTACGGACTACGAGAAATAGAATTATCGGTAAGTAAATTCTTATTTTAACAGCAATGATATCACTGGGGACTACAAAATAAACTGAGTTTTATTCATAATAAACTATTATAGTTTATCGCAGGGAGGGGACGCTCACCCTGCCTATAGAAATACGACACGGGGAAAGCACTTTTTGTTTATGACATAAAATACATTATATGTGAACTATTTATACGTGCCGTGCTAAACCCCAGCTAAATTGAGCCAGTAGAAACAGCATTAACAGCCCATTTAGATACATTTGGGCAACAAGTAACATTTCCCCAGTGTATCTCTTTTCCCTTCTGTTATAATCATTTGTATCCAAAACTGTGAAACTACAGAGGCAAAAGTCTAATCACTGCAGAGACAAACACGTCTACACAAACAAATCAGACAGCTATCAAGATATCAACATAATTCAACAATTTTATAATAAAGACAGGACGCATCCAACAATTTTAAATAATTTTCTTTATTCACACAACACAAAAAAAAAAACTTATTTCTCTATCGTCCTAGTGGATGCTGGGGTTCCTGAAAGGACCAAGGGGGAATAGCGGCTCCGCAGGAGACAGGGCACAAAAAGTAAAGCTTTAGGATCAGGTGGTGTGCACTGGCTCCTCCCCCTATGACCCTCCTCCAAGCCTCAGTTAGATTTTTGTGCCCGGCCGAGAAGGGTGCAATCTAGGTGGCTCTCCTAAAGAGCTGCTTAGAAAAGTTTAGCTTAGGTTTTTTATTTTACAGTGAGTCCTGCTGGCAACAGGATCACTGCAACGAGGGACTTAGGGGAGAAGAAGTGAACTCACCTGCGTGCAGGATGGATTGGCTTCTTTGGCTACTGGACATTAGCTCCAGGGGGACGATCACAGGTACAGCCTGGATGGTCACCGGAGCCTCGCCGCCGGCCCCCTTGCAGATGCTGAAACAAGAAGAAGGTCCAGAATCGGCGGCATGAAGACTCCTCAGTCTTCTTAAGGTAGCGCACAGCACTGCAGCTGTGCGCCATTTCCTCTCAGCACACTTCACACGGCAGTCACTGAGGGTGCAGGGCGCTGGAAGGGGGGCGCCCTGGGAGGCAATGAAAACCTATTTTTGGCTAAAAATACCTCACATATAGCCTCCGGGGGCTATATGGAGATATTTAACCCCTGCCAGAATCCGTTAAGAGCGGGAGACGAGGCCGCCGAAAAAGGGGCGGGGCCTATCTCCTCAGCACACAGCGCCATTTTCCCTCACAGAAAGGCTGGAGGGAAGGCTCCCAGGCTCTCCCCTGCACTGCACTACAGAAACAGGGTTAAAACAGAGAGGGGGGGCACTAATTTGGCGTTAGAAATATATAAAAAAGATGCTATAAGGGAAAACACTTATATAAGGTTGTCCCTATATAATTATAGCGTTTTTGGTGTGTGCTGGCAAACTCTCCCTCTGTCTCTCCAAAGGGCTAGTAGGTCCTGTCCTCTATCAGAGCATTCCCTGTGTGTGTGCTGTGTCGGTACGTGTGTGTCGACATGTATGAGGACGATGTTGGTGAGGAGGCGGAGCAATTGCCTGTAATGGTAATGTCACTCTCTAGGGAGTCGACACCGGAATGGATGGCTTATTTAGGGAATTACGTGATAATGTCAACACGCGGCAAGGTCGGTTGACGACATGAGACGGCCGACAAACAATTAGTACCGGTCCAGACGTCTCAAAAACACCGTCAGGGGTTTTTAAAACGCCCGTTTACTTTAGTCGGTCGACAGACACAGACAGGGACACTGAATCCAGTGTCGACGGTGAATAAACAAACGTATTCCTTATTAGGGCCACACGTTAAGGGCAATGAAGGAGGTGTTACATATTTCTGATACTACAAGTACCACAAAAGAGGGTATTATGTGGGATGTAAAAAAAACTACCGTAGTTTTTCCTGAATCAGATAAATTAAATGAAGTGTGTGATGATGCGTGGGTTCCCCCCGATAGAAAATATGGGCGGTATACCCTTTCCCGCCAGAAGTTAGGGCGCGTTGGGAAACACCCCTTAGGGTGGATAAGGCGCTCACACGCTTATCAGAACAAGTGGCGGTACCGTCTATAGATAGGGCCGTCCTCAAGGAGCCAGCTGACAGGAGGCCGGAAAATATCATAAAAAGTATATACACACATACTGGTGTTATACTGCGACCAGCGATCGCCTCAGCCTGGATGTGCAGAGCTGGGGTGGCTTGGTCGGATTCCCTGACTAAAAATATTGATACCCTTGACAGGGACAGTATTTTATTGACTATAGAGCATTTAAAGGATGCATTTCCATATATGCGAGATGCACAGAGGGATATTTGCACTCTGGCATCAAGAGTAAGTGCGATGTCCATTTCTGCCAGAAGATGTTTATGGACACGACAGTGGTCAGGTGATGCAGATTCCAAACGGCACAAAGGTGTATTGCCGTATAAAGGAAGAGGAGTTATTTGGGGTCGGTCCATCGGACCTGGTGGCCACGGCAACTGCTGGAAAATCCACCGTTTTTTACCCTAAGTCACATCTCTGCAGAAAAAGACACCGTCTTTTCAGCTTCAGTCCTTTCGTCCCTATAAGAGTCATATCTGCCCAGGGATAGAGGAAAGGGAAGAAGACTGCAGCAGGCAGCCCATTCCCAGGAACAGAAGCGTTCCACCGCTTCTGACAAGCTCTCAGCATGACGCTGAGACCGTACAGGACCCCTGGATCCTACAAGTAGTATCCCAGGGGTACAGATTGGAATGTCGAGACGTTTCCCCTGCGCAGGCTCCTGAAGTCTGCTTTACCAAGGTCTCCCTCCGACAAGGAGGCAGTATGGGAAACAATTCACGAGCTGTATTCCCAGCAGGTGATAATTAAATTACCCCTCCTACAACAAGAAAAGGGGTATTATTCCACACTATATTGTGGTACTTAAGCCAGAAGGCTAGGTGAGACCTATTCTAAATCTAAAAAAATTTGAACACTTACAAAGGTTCAAGTCAAGATGGAGTCACTCAGAGCAGTGATAACGAACCGGGAAGAAGGGGACTATATGGTGTCCCGAGACATCAGGGATGCTTACCTCCATGTCCCAAATTTGCCCTTATCACTAAGGGTACCTCAGGTTCGTGGTACAGAACTGTCACTATCAGTTTCAGACGCTGCCGTTTGGATTGTCCACGGCACCCCGGGTCTTTACCAAGGTAATGGCCGAAATGATGGTTCTTCTTCGAAGAAAAGGCGTCTTAATTATCCCTTACTTGGACGATCTCCTGATAAGGGCAAAGTCCAGGGAACAGTTGGAGGTCGGAGTAGCACTATCTCGGATACTGTTACAACAGCAGGGGTGGATTCTAAATATTCCAAAATCGCAGCTGATCCCGACAACAAGTCTCCTGTGCTTAGGGATGATTCTGGACACAGTCCAGAAAAAGGTGTTTCTCCCGGAAGAGAAAGCCAGGGAGTTATCCGAGCTAGTCAGGAACCTCCTAAAATCAGTGCATCATTGCACAAGGGCCATGGTAAAAAAATGGTGACTTCCTTCGAAGCAATTCCAGTCGGCAGATTTCATGCAAGAACTTTTCAGTGGGATCTGCTGGACAAAAGGTCCGGATCGCATCTTCAGATGCATCAGCGGATAACCCTATATCCAAGGACAAGGGTGTCTCTCCTGTGGTGGTTACAGAGTGCTCATCTTCTAGAGGGCCGCAGATTCGGCATTCAGTTTTGGATATTGGTGACCACGGAGGCCAGCCCGAGAGGCTGGGGAGCAGTCACACAAGGAAAAAATTTCCAGGGAGTGTGATCAAGTCTGGAGACTTTTCTCCACATAAATATAGCTAAGGGTAAAATTATAATGCTCTAAGCTTAGCAAGACCTCTGCTTCAAGGTCAGCCGGTATTGATCCAGTGGGATAAAACATCACGGCAGTCGCCCACGTAAATAGACAGGGCGGCACAAGAAGCAGGAGGGCAGTGGCAAAAACTGCAAGGACTTTTCGCTGGGCGGAAAATCATGTGATAGCACTGTCAGCAGTGTTTCATTCCTGGAATGGAAACTGGGAAGCAGACTTCCTCAGTAGGCATGACCTCCACCCGGCAGAGTGGGAACTTCATGGGGAAGTTTTCCACATGATTGTAAACCGTTGGGAATTACCAAAGGTGGACATGATGGCGTCCCGTCTGAACAAAAAACGGGACAGGTATTGCGCCAGGTTAAGAGACCCTCAGGCAATAGCTGTGGACGTTCTGGTAACACCGTGGGTGTACCAGTCGGTGTATGTGTTCCATCCTCTGCTTTTCATACCTAAGGTACTGAGAATTATAAGACGTAGAGGAGTAAGAACTATACTCATGGCTCCGGATTGGCCAAGAAGGACTTGGTACCCGGAACTTCAAGAGATGCTCACAGAGGACTTATGGCCTCTGCCGCTAAGAAGGGACTTGTTTCAGCAAGTACCATGTCTGTTCCAAGACTTACCGCAGCTGCGTTTGACGGCATGGCGGTGGAACGCCGGATCCTAAGGGATAAGGCATTCAGGAAGAGGTCATTCCTACCCTGGTCAAAGCCAGAAAGGAGGTGACCGCACAACATTATCACCACATGTGGCGAAAATATGTTGCGTGGTGTGAGGCCAGGAAGGCCCCACGAAGAAATTTCAACTCGGTCGATTCCTGCATTTCCTGCAAACAGGAGTGTCTATGGGCCTCAAATTGGGGTCCATTAAGGTTCAAATTTCGGCCCTGTCGATTTTTCTTCCAGAAAGAATTGGCTTCAGTTCCTGAAGTCCAGAAGTTTGTCAAGGGAGTATTGCATATACAACCCCCTTTTGTGCCTCCAGTGGCACTGTGGGATCTCAACGTAGTTCTGGGATTCCTCAAAACACATTGGTTTAAAACCAGTCAAATCTGTGGATTTGAAGCATCTCACATGAAAAGTGAACATGCTCTTGGACCTGGCCTGGACCAGGCGAGTGTCAAATTGGTGGGTTTTTTCTCAAAAAAGCCCATATCTGTTTGTCCATTCGGACAGGGCAGAGCTGCGGACTCGTCCCCAGTTCTCTCCCTAAGGTGGTGTCAGTGTTTCACCTGAACCAGCTTATTGTGGTGTCTTGCGCCTACTAGGGACTTGGAGGACTCCAAGTTGCTAGATGTGGTCAGGGCCCTGAAAATATAGGTTCCAGGACGGCTGGAGTCAGGAAAACTGACTTGCTGTTATCCTGTATGCACCCAACAAACTGGGTGCTCTTGCTTCTAAGCAGACTTTTGCTAGTTGGATGTGTAATACAATTCAGCTTGCACATTCTGTGGCAGGCCTGCCACAGCCAAAATATGTAAATGCCCATTCCACAAGGAAGGTGGGCTCATCTTGGGCGGCTGCCCGAGGGGTCTCGGCTTTACAACTTTGCCGAGCGGCTATTTAGTCAGGGGCAAACACGTTTGTAAAATCCTACAAATTTGATAACCTGGCTTAGGAGGACCTGGAGTTCTCTCATTCGGTGCTGCAGAGTCATCCGCACTCTCCCGCCCGTTTGGGAGCTTTGGTATAATCCCCATGGTCCTTTCAGGAACCCCAGCATCCACTAGGACGATAGAGAAAATAAGAATTTACTTACCGATAATTCTATTTCTCGGAGTCCGTAGTGGATGCTGGGCGCCCATCCCAAGTGCGGATTATCTGCAATACTTGTACATAGTTACAAAAATCGGGTTATTATTGTTGTGAGCCATCTTTCAGAGGCTCCGCTGTTATCATACTGTTAACTGGGTTCAGATCACAGGTTGTACAGTGTGATTGGTGTGGCTGGTATGAGTCTTACCCGGGATTCATAAATCCTTCCTTATTGTGTACGCTCGTCCGGGCACAGTATCCTAACTGAGGCTTGGAGGAGGGTCATAGGGGGAGGAGCCAGTGCACACCACCTGATCCTAAAGCTTTACTTTTTGTGCCCTGTCTCCTGCGGAGCCGCTATTCCCCCTTGGTCCTTTCAGGAACCCCAGCATCCACTACGGACTCCGAGAAATAGAATTATCGGTAAGTAAATTCTTATTTTTTTTTTGTTCTCACCTTATATCACACCTTCACATTTAAGTTTTATTTCACTCTAGTTAGCCCCTTAGTGGACTTTTTTGTAAATATTTCAAACATTATACCAGCCAGTAGGATGAGAATATGTAAACAGCTGAATTTATTTTAATATTGAAGACATTAAAAGTGTATTTTATACCAATAACAGAAAAATGTTCACCCAATAAATCCAAACCTTTTCTTTCTTCTTTTAAATTTGGTTCATTGCATATTGGTGGGTAGCACTTGATCTTCTAAGATGATGTACTAAAATACAGAGTGTATACACTCCAACACACATAGTTAATCAAAAAGATCAATATATTTTTCTAATAATCATAAGATCTTGTGCGGAAACTCCCCCCTTTCCCCTTTCCCTTTCCTTGTCAAAAAAATTATAAAAAAATAATATATATATATTTGAGAGGAGCGGGTTCGGTTCTCAGAGACCGTACTTCACCATTCGAGTCTGGATCCGAGTCAGGCTCGGGTTTTACCACCTGATTTGGAAACCAGAACGAGGCAAAACGTCATCATCCCGCTGTTTGGATTCCATATAAGGAGCCGCATGTCCCCGCCATTTTCATTCCGGCATTGGAGAGTGTAGAGAGAGGACGTGTCTCTCGGACAGTGGATCTATAAAGTGTGGGACTCTTGGTGTGCCATCCTGTGAAATATCCTTCCATAACTCCCTCATCTGTGCGCTGGAGCCTGTGCCATCTGGACCACCACTAAGGGAAATACTCAATCTCTGCTTGCTAATATTGTGGAATTAGACGGTCCCACCAGCATTAAGGTCCACCTACCACTGGATAACTACTGCCATCGTCCCAAGTGTCCAATACAACCAAAAGACCTTTTGGCTCCGTTTCTCATGCCAATTTATTAAAAATTTTTTCTGTTTTTATTGGTAATTTCTCTGGCGTCCTAGTGGATGCTGGGTACTCCGTAAGGACCATGGGGAATAGACGGGCTCCGCAGGAGACTGGGCACTTCTTTAAAGAAAAGATTAGGTACTACATCTGGTGTGCACTGGCTCCTCCCTCTATGCCCCTCCTCCAGACCTCAGTTAGAATCTGTGCCCGGCCTGAGCTGGATGCACTTAGTGTGCTCTCCTGAGTTCACTATAAAGAAAAGTATTTGTTAGGTTTTTTTATTTTCAGTGAGATCTGCTGGCAACAGACTCACTGCTACGTGGGACTTAGGGGAGAGAAGCAAACCTACCTGCTTGCAGCTAGCTTGTGCTTCTAGGCTACTGGACACCATTAGCTCCAGAGGGATTGAACACAGGGCCCGACCTCGATCGTCCGTTCCCAGAGCCGCGCCGCCGTCCCCCTTGCAGAGCCAGAAGATGGAAGAAACCAGAGAAAATCGGCGGCTGAAGACTCCGGTCTTCAATAAGGTAGCGCACAGCACTGCAGCTGTGCGCCATTGCTCCCACAGCACACCACACGCTCCGGTCACTGGTGGGTGCAGGGCGCTCAGGGGGGGCGCCCTGGGCTGCAATTAATATACCTTTTGGCACAAAAAAGCACATAATACAGTGTATAACACTGTATATGTGCAGAAACCCCCGCCATTAACGTTATAAAGAGCGGGAGAAGCCCGCCGCTGAAGGGGCGGGGCTATCTTCCTCAGCACAGCCAGCGCCATTTTCTCTTCACAGCTCCGCTGGAAGGACGCTCCCCAGGCTCTCCCCTGCAGCATACAACTACAGAAAGGGTAAAAAAGAGAGGGGGGGGCACATAAATTTAGGCGCAAATTGTGATATAAGCAGCTATAGGTGGAATATTCACTTTGTGTATAGTGTATATCCCTCTGTTATATAGCGCTCTGGTGTGTGCTGGCATACTCTCTCTCTGTCTCCCCAAAGGACTTTGTGGGGTCCTGTCCTCAGTCAGAGCATTCCCTCTGTGTGTGTGCGGTGTGTCGGTACGGCTGTGTCGACATGTTTGATGAGGACGCTTACGTGGAGGTGGAGCAGGTGCCGATATGTGTGATATCGCCCCCCTGCGGGGCCGACACCTGAGTGGATGGATATGTGGAAGGTATTAACCGACAGTGTCAACTCCTTGCATAAAAGGTTCGATGACGCAGCTTTAAGACAGCCGGCATCTCAGCCCGCGCCTGCCCAGGCATCTCAGAGGCCGTCAGGGGCTCAAAAACGCCCGCTACCTCAGATGGCAGACACAGATGTCGACACGGAGTCTGACTCCAGTGTCGACGAGGATGAGACAAATGTACAATCCACTAGGGCTATCCGATGCATAATTACGGCAATGAAAAATGTGTTGCACATTTCTGACATTAACCCGGTTACCACAAAAAAGGGTATTATGTTTGGGGAGAAAAAGCAGCCAGTGACTTTTCCCCCATCTGATGAGTTAAATGAATTGTGTGAAGAAGCGTGGGGTTCCCCGGATAAGAAACTAGTAATTTCTAAGCGGTTACTAATGGCGTACCCTTTCCCGCCAACGGATAGGTTACGCTGGGAGACATCCCCTAAGGTGGACAAGGCGCTCACACGTTTATCAAAAAAGGTGGCACTGCCTTCTCAGGATACGGCCGCCTTAAAGGAGCCTGCAGATAGAAAGCAGGAGGCTATCCTGAAGTCTGTGTATACACACTCAGGTACTATACTGAGACCTGCTATTGCTTCAGCATGGATGTGTAGTGCTGCAGCAGTGTGGTCTGATTCCCTGTCTGATAACATTGATTCACTTGACAGGGACACTATATTGCTAACCATAGAGCATATTAAAGACGTAGTCTTATATATGAGAGATGCACAGAGGAACATTTGCCGGCTGGCATCTAGAATTAATGCAATGTCCATTTCTGCCCGGAGAGTATTATGGACTCGGCAGTGGACAGGTGATGCTGAATCTAAAAGGCACATGGAAATTTTTCCTTATAAGGGTGAGGAATTGTTTGGGGACGGTCTTTCGGACCTCGTATCCACAGCAACAGCTAGGAAGTTGATTTTTTACCTCAGGTTCCCTCACAGCCTAAGAAAGCACCGTATTATCAAGTACAGTCCTTTCGGCCTCAGAAAGGCAAGCGGGTCAGAGGCGCATCCTTTCTGCCCAGAGGTAGGGGTAGAGGGAAAAAGCTGCACCAGACAGCCAGTTCCCAAGAACAAAAATCCTCCCCTGCTTCCACTAAGTCCACCGCATGACGCTGGGGCTCCACATGTGGAGCCAGGTGCGGTGGGGGCCCATCTCCGGAACTTCAGCGACCAGTGGGTTCGCTCACAGGTGGATCTCTGGGTTCTACAAGTGGTATCTCAGGGATACAAGCTGGAGTTCGAGACGTCTCCCCCTCGCCGTTACCTCAAATCAGCCTTGCCAGGACAGGGAGGTAGTACTGGCAGCAATTCACAAGCTGTACCTCCAGCAGGTGATAATCAAAGTTCCCCTCCTTCAACAGGGACGGGGTTACTATTCCACAATGTTTGTGGTACCGAAACCAGACGGTTCGGTGAGACCCATTCTAAATTTGAAATCCTTGAACACTTATATAAGGAAGTTCAAGTTCAAAGTGGAATCGCTCAGGGCGGTTATTGCAAGCCTGGAAGAGGGGGATTACATGGTATCACTGGACATCAAGGATGCTTACCTACATGTCCCCATTTACCCACCTCACCAGGTGTACCTCCATTTTGTGGTACAGGACTGCCATTACCAATTCCAGACGTTGCCGTTTGGTCTGTCCACGGCACCGAGGGTATTTACCAAAGTAATGGCCGAAATGATGATACTCCTTCGAAAGAAGGGAGTTATAATTATCCCGTACTTGGACGATCTCCTTATAAAGGCGAGGTCCAGGGAGCAGTTGTTGGTCGGAGTAGCACTATCTCAGGAAGTGCTACAACAGCACGGCTGGATTCTGATTATCCCAAAGTCGCAGCTAGTTCCTACGACGCGTCTGCTGTTCCTGGGTATGATTCTGGACACAGAACAGAAGAAGGTGTTTCTCCCGGAGGAGAAGGCCAAGGAGTTGTCATCTCTGGTCAGAGACCTCCTGAAACCAAAACAGGTGTCGGTGCATCACTGCACGCGAGTCCTGGGAAAGATGGTACCTTCTTACGAGGCAATTCCATTCGGCAGGTTCCATGCAAGGATCTTTCAGTGGGATCTGTTAGACAAGTGGTCCGGATCGCATCTTCAGATGCATCGGCTGATCACCCTGTCCCCGAGGGCCAGGGTGTCTCTGCTGTGGTGGCTGCAGAGTGCTCATCTTCTCGAGGGCCGCAGATTCGGCATACAGGACTGGGTCCTGGTGACCACGGATGCAAGCCTCCGAGGTTGGGGGGCAGTCACTCAGGGAAGAAACTTCCAAGGACAATGGTCGAGTCAGGAGGCTTCCCTACACATAAATATTCTGGAACTAAGGGCCATTTACAATGCCCTAAGTCAGGCAAAACCCCTGCTTCAAAACCAGCCGGTGCTGATTCAGTCGGACAACATCACAGCGGTCGCCCATGTAAACCGACAGGGCGGCACAAGAAGCAGGATGGCGATGGCAGAAGCCACAAGGATTCTCCGATGGGCGGAAAATCACGTGATAGGACTGTCAGCAGTGTTCATTCCGGGAGTGGACAACTGGGAAGCAAACTTCCTCAGCAGGCACGACCTCCACCCGGGAGAGTGGGGACTTCATCCAGAAGTCTTCCAGCTGATTGTAAATCGTTGGGAAAGGCCACAGGTGGACATGATGGCATCCCGCCTCAACAAAAAGCTAAAAAGATATTGCGCCAGGTCAAGGGACCCTCAGGCGATTGCTGTGGACGCTCTAGTGACACCGTGGGTGTACCAGTCGGTTTATGTGTTCCCTCCTCTTCCTCTCATACCAAAGGTACTGAGGATAATAAGAAAGAGAGGAGTAAGAACTATACTCATCGTTCCGGATTGTCCAAGAAGGACTTGGTACCCGGAACTACAAGAAATTATCTTAGAGGACCCTTGGCCTCTGCCCCTCAGACAGGACCTGCTACAGCAGGGGCCCTGTCTGTTCCAAGACTTACCGCGGCTGCGTTTGACGGCATGGCGGTTGAATGCCGGATCCTGATGGAAAAGGGCATTCCGGTTGAAGTCATTCCTACGCTGATAAAAGCTAGGAAGGATGTGACAGCAAAACATTATCACCGCATATGGCGAAAATATGTTGCTTGGTGTGAGGCTATGAAGGCCCCAACAGAAGAATTTCAGCTGGGTCGATTTCTGCACTTCCTACAGTCAGGAGTGACTATGGGCCTAAAATTGGGATCCATTAAAGTCCAGATTTCGGCCCTGTCTATTTTCTTTCAAAAAGAACTGGCTTCACGGCCTGAAGTTCAGACAACTGGGAAGCAGACTTCCTCAGCAGGCACGACCTCCAGGTTGTGCTGCATATTCAGCCCCCTTTTGTGCCTCCAGTGGCACCTTGGGATCTCAACGTTGTGTTGGATTTCCTAAAATCACATTGGTTTGAGCCACTTCAGACCGTGGAGTTGAAATATCTCACGTGGAAAGTGGTCATGCTTTTGGCCTTGGCTTCGGCTAGGCGTGTGTCAGAATTGGCGGCTTTGTCATGTAAAAGCCCCTATCTGATCTTCCATATGGACAGGGCAGAATTGAGGACTCATCCCCAATTTCTCCCTAAGGTGGTATCAGCGTTTCATTTGAACCAACCTATTGTGGTGCCTGCGGCTACTCGGGACTTGGAGGCTTCCAAGTTGCTGGATGTAGTCCGGGCCCTGAAAATCTATGTTTCCAGGACGGCTAGAGTCAGAAAAACTGACTCGCTGTTTATCCTGCATGCACCCAACAAGCTGGGTGCTCCTGCTTCAAAGCAGACTATTGCTCGTTGGATCTGTAGCACGATTCAGCTTGCACATTCTGCGGCTGGACTGCCGCATCCTAAATCAGTCAAAGCCCATTCCACGAGGAAGGTGGGCTCTTCTTGGGCGGCTGCCCGAGGGGTCTCGGCTTTACAACTTTGCCGAGCTGCTACCTGGTCGGGATCAAACACGTTTGCAAAATTCTACAAGTTTGATACCCTGGCTGAGGAGGACCTTGAGTATGCTCATTCGGTGCTGCAGAGTCATCCGCACTCTCCCGCCCGTTTGGGAGCTTTGGTATAATCCCCATGGTCCTTACGGAGTACCCAGCATCCACTAGGACGTCAGAGAAAATAAGATTTTACTCACCGGTAAATCTATTTCTCGTAGTCCGTAGTGGATGCTGGGAGCCCGTCCCAAGTGCGGAATTCTGCAATACTTGTATATAGTTATTGCTTAACTATATGGTTTTTTGTTCTGAGCCATCAGTTTAATGAGGCTCAGTTGTTGTTCATACTGTTAACTGGGTATAGTTATCACGAGTTGTACGGTGTGATTGGTGTGGCTGGTATGAGTCTTACCCAGGATTCCAAATCCTTTCCTTGTAATGTCAACTCTTCCGGGCACAGTTTCCCTAACTGAGGTCTGGAGGAGGGGCATAGAGGGAGGAGCCAATGCACACCAGATGTAGTACCTAATCTTTTCTTTAAAGAAGTGCCCAGTCTCCTGCGGAGCCCGTCTATTCCCCATGGTCCTTACGGAGTACCCAGCATCCACTACGGACTACGAAAAATAGATTTACCGGTGAGTAAAATCTTATTTTCTCTGGCTGGGTCCACAGGTTATCCACAGAAAAACATTGGGATATGCCAGAGCGACAGCGGAAATGGAACCAAACAGTCACAAGCTTTCTGGCCTCCCAGGATGCATCGGGGCTTCACCATTTAATCCCGCCCACTGACTCAGTCAAATCAGTTTTTGTTTAGTGCGGCAGGAGCCGGACCATGGTCACAGGGCTGCTGCTAATAGCAGCCTGAAGCTTTTATTATTTTATTTTTATAGTCTTACTATGTTTTTTTTTTTCTTCTCTTGAGTGACTTTTCTTAACAGCGTCTTAAACGCATACTAGAAAAAGTCGCTCCAACAACTCCCCACCGGTTGCAACAACGCTTACCTTTGCGGTATAGTGCTGTCTCGACGGGCATCTGTGTCGGATGATTCTAGCAGGTCCAGCAGACGTAACCAGGCTGTGGCCGGAGCATGGGGAGAAGGTAAGGCATCAGTTTCCTCTTACTAGGGGTTCCGGACACTGCTACACTGTATTGGAGGAGACTACAAACAGTGTGTTCATGCGCCGCCACTCTTAAGTGCAACAGTGCTGTGCTTTAGGGATCATAGGCGCAGGACTAGGTTGAGGCCGCGATCCTTAGCGTTTAAGTCAATGGGGGGAGTTAGACGCTCTCCTGGCCGCCCCTCCAAGTTCATGACCAGTTTCCATGCATCTCCCTTCCATGAACTTATGACCTCACTTCCGTCTCAGACGCTACCACGAGGGTACTCGGTTGCAGCTTAGACACTGCGTTTGTGTACACTAGAGTTGCCGCCTAGACCGAGTCGCAGGCCGTAGCATCTGCATACACGTAGCATTCACTGAGCGTCTGTGTCCATTAGTGAGCGTCCGTGTCTCTCAGTTATCAGAGCGGCAGTGTACACCAGTAGTGTATGAATCCACTCAGCGTCTTGTGAGCGTATTGATGGATATGCAAGTGTGGTGAGTCTCCCTGTATCCCACTCTATGGAGAAATGGTTATACAGTACTAAAAATTCTCTCTACTTGTTAGTATGAATTGTTCATTTTTGGTACATATTGCATACGAGACCTGTTTATTACTGTTGTTTTCTGCATGATATGTCTGAAAAACCGGTTAAAAACAGAAATACAATTTTCCTACTTACTTGTAAGTTATTATGATGGTGATTGTATTCTCATATGACAATGTTTAATGTTTTAACATGTGACTGACTGCTAGTATGTGTGCTGACTTTTATATGTTGTCAGTTCTGTTCTGAACCTCAATTCAAGTGCACGGTTGTGGTCAGATTAAACTCACTTCTATATATTTATTTATAGATGATTTTCAGTCACAAATTGTGTAGTCATAAAAACAGATTATTACCATGTCTGTGAGCAGCAAAAGTGACGAGGAAAACTTATCAGGCACTCCGACATCTTTAACATATTTATCTTGTAAAACAGGGTTAATTGGAATAGGCCAGCTGGTCACTTATGAGGGGTTATGTGCAAACTGTTTTGCTTTTCGGCAAAGTAAAAAGCAGGAATTGGTGCAACAACCAAAAGAGCCACCATGGAGTATGTTTGCACAGACTTTGTCTTCAATAGCAGACAGATTAACTCCTGCAGCTCCACCCCAGGGAATAGGTTACACTATTAACCCATACAGCAAGCTCCCTTCCTATGGTTTGGTTCCAGTAGCTTCTACAAGTAACCAGGCTATTAACCAGGGTACAGGTAAGACTAAAATAGATACGGCTATGTTACAGACTACACAGGATGATACAGTATATTCAAATACTCTGTTTGATGATCAGTCGCAGAGTTTCAGCTCAGAGGATGTAGCTGAACTTATTGATGCAATGAAGGCTATTCTCTCTTTGGAGGAATCTTTGGAGGAATCAGTCAAAACAGTGTAAAAATCTAAAGCACCTGTGTTTAAACAAACAAAAACAGTTAAGACTGAATCCCCGGCGTCAGAGGATCTGACAGAAATGATGGAAGAATCCTGGGCGACGCCCAGTAAAAAATATAAGATTCCGAAAAAATTGGATTCTTATTATCCATTTCCAGCTGCGGATTGTTCAAAAAGAGACTCGTGCATAAATCTGCTTTTCCATTGTTATTTACCTCACTAAATGATGTCACAGACAGAAGGGTAGATAGCTTCTTGAAAAATATATTTTCTCTCTGAGGAGCAGTGGTAAGGCCTGCTATGGCTTCAGCCTGGATGGCAAGGGCAATGGTAGAATGGATGGAGGAACAAGAGAATGGCCTCTCCCCTCTTAATAGGGAGCAGGAGTATCATCTGGGCCGTATAAGACATGCTGCCCAATATTTGGAAGAGGCAGCAATTGATATGGGTACGATTGCTTCTAAAGCATCAGCCTTGACAGTAGCCGCTCATAGCAGTTTGGCTACGCACTTGGAAAGCAGATGCAGAATCCAAGAAAGAGTTGGAAGCATTGCCTTTCATTGGTAATATATTGTTTGGGAAACAATTGACAGATATCCTAGAATCAGAAGCTGAATCTAAAAATGTCAGATTTCTGGCTAGTTATAACCCTAACACTAGGGGTTCAAAATTTCGGCCATTTCGATGGCAAGGCGAAGCAAAAGCTAAAGAGGAGTCTAGATCAGCCAGGGGTAGGAAGCAATGGGCTAGTAGAAAGCCAGCTTCCAAGCCTGAACAGAAACCATCAGCCTGAAGAAACGGGCCTCCGCCTGGAGGATTCCAGGGTTGGGGGCCGACTCTTTCATTTTGCACATATATGGCAACAGTCGACGACAGATGCTTGGGTGCAGAAGGTGGTATCTCTCGGTTATGGGTTCCCATTCAGGAGGCAGCCTCCTCAAAGGTTTTTTTGCACCAGCCCATCTCATATAGAGTTGAAGGCCAATGCCCTGCAAGAAGCAGTTCAGAAATTGCTTCAGTCGGGTGTGATTGTCCCAGTACCCCCATCACAAAGGGGACAGGGTTTTTACTCCAATCTATTTTTGATTCAGAAACCAAATTGGTCATTCCGACCAATTCTCAATCTCATTTGGATTCCAAAGTTCCACATGGAGACGTTACGCTCCATAGTGTTGGCTATGGAACCGGGAGATTACATGGTATCTCTGGATATACAGGATGCTTACCTACATGTGCCTATAGCACGGTATCATCAATGTTACCTCAGGTTTGCCATCCTCCAGAACAATTTTCAGTTCCAAGCCTTGCCCTTCGGGCTAGCAACAGCACCCAGGGGGCTTACCAAAATTATGGTGGTTATGGCAGCTTATCTCTGCAAGCAGGGGATAAGAATATTTCCATACCTCGGCGACCTGTTAATCCTGGAGCATTCGCAGGAATTACTTTTGAGCCATCTTCAACAGAGAGTAGTTTGTCTACAAAGACACGGGTGGCTCATAAATTGGGAAAAGTCATCTCTGAATCCGTCACAGCGGATGGTTCATTTGGGGGCCATATTGGATTCAGGTCTACAGAGAACTTTCTTACCAGAGAAAAAGATAGTCAAGATGCAGGTCATGACTCAGGTGGCATTGCACACTCAGACAATGTCAGTCCATGCAGCAATGCGACTGTTGGGTCTGATGGTGTCAACCTTCGACATGGTGGAATATGCACAATTCCACTCTAGACCACTACAGCACCTTATTCTGACCAAATGGAATGGAAATCATCTGACAATAAAAAAACAGATGATAAGGTTTCCGGTAAACGTAAGAAGGTCTCTAGCTTGGTGGCTACAGAGGGACCATTTAAACAAGGGGAGACCCTTTTGGATAAAAGAATGGCAAGTCCTGACAACAGATGCCAGTCTTCAAGGCTGGGGAGCGGTACTCGAAAGCCTTTGGTTCCAGGGAAAATGGATCATAAGGGAAAGTCGCCTGCCAATAAATCTGTTGGAAATAAGGGCCATTTATATGGCTCTAGTTCAGGCAAAGGACAGTCTGCAAGGAAGACCAGTCCAGATTCGCTCAGAAAATGCAACAGCAGTAGCGTACCTCGAACATTAGGGAGGAACTCACAGCAAAAGATAGATGGAGGAAGTAATTCCCATACTAAGGTGGGCAGAACTCCATCTTCCAGCATTGTCAGCAGTGTTTGTTCCAGATGTACTGAAGTGGGAAGCGGATTTTCTCAGTCGACACACCATTCATGAAACCGAATGGGCATTACACCCAGAAGTGTTTCAGACTATACAGAACAGATTGGGTCTACCAGAGATAGACCTCATGGTGTCTCATCTAAACAACAAAGTTCCGAGATACGGATCAAGAACAAAGGATCCCGGAGCGGTCCTTGTAGACGCACTGTCAGTAAAATGGAAATTTAATCTGGCATATCTGTTCCCTCCAATCTCTCTGTTACCCAGAGTAGTGAGGAAAATAAAGCAAGCAAAGGGAGCCATAATTCTAATAGCTCCAGCTTGGCCAAGAAGGCATTGGTACACAGATCTACTAAGGATGTCCGTGGAAGCACCAATACTGCTCCCTCAACGTCCAGATCTGCTAATGCGGAGTCCTTGTTGTCACAGCTATCTGGAACGTCTGTCTTTGACGGCGTGGCTGTTGAAACCTCTATCCTAGAAGCTAGAGGATTTTCAAAACAAGTACTTCAAGATTTTCTTCAAGCAGGATAGGATAAGGGATTGAAAGTAGCTTCCTTGAGAGTTCAAGTATCAGCATTAACTGTATGGTTTCAGAGAAAGATTGCCGACTTACAGGATGTGCGTACTTCTTTCAGGGAGTTGTACACATTCAACCTCCATTTGTTCCTCCTTCAGCTCCCAGGGATTTGAATCTAGTTCTTAAATTCCTTCAGGGACCTCCGTTTGAACCACTTAAGAGAGCAGATCTTAAATGGTTAACGGTTAAAGTACTCTTTCTACTGGCAATTGCGTCAGCTAGAAGATTGTCAGATTTAGGAGCACTGTCGTGTAAGTCTCCTTTCCTAAGTTTTTTTCCAGATAAGGCAGTTCTCAGAACTAGTTCTGGTTATCTTCCGAAGGTGGTTTCAAAGTTTCACCTTAACAAAGAGATTGTAGTCCCAGCTTTTCAGGTATCGGGAGAAGCGTCGTTGGACGCAGTCCGAGCATTAAGAATCTACATAGATCGTACTAGTGCCATCAGAAAAACAGATTCTCTCTTCATCCTCTACGGATTACATAGAAGAGGATGGCCTGCTAGTAAACAGACGCTGGCAAGATGGCTCTGAATTGTAATTTCAGAAGCTTATTCTCGTGCTGATCTCCCTACTCCGGCTAATGTTTCTGCTCACTCTACACGTAAGGTACTGTAGGTCCTTCATGGGCAGCACAACAGGGTGCTTCAGCAGAACAGATTTGTAAGGCAGCCACATGGTCTTCCATTAACATTTTCATTAGACATTATGCCTTGGATACTTTTGCCTCTCATGACGCTGAATTCGGGCGAAAGGTTCTCCTGTCTAATCAGGAGCGTCCCCACCACTAAAACTGGCTTTGGGAATCCCAATGTTATCCTGTGGATAACCTGTGGACCCAGCCAGAGAAATATACGTTATGGTAAGAACTTACTGTTGATAACGTGATTTCCACAGGGGTCCCACCCTGACGCACCTGATTTGAGGATCTTTACAATCACTAAACCTCTTCCCTCTTGTATGGAAGGGTGTGTATGTGTGTTGTTATCGCCTGAATAGGTTTCTACCTGATGCTCCTGCCTAATTGCTGTGGAAAGAACTGATTTGACTGAGTCAGTGGGCGGGATTATATGGAGAAGCCCCGATGCATCCTGGGAGGCCAGGAAGCTCGTGACCGTTTGGTGCCATTTCCGCTGTCGCTCCGGCATATCCCAATGTTATACTGTGGATACCTGTGGACATAAGAGAAATCACGTTATCAACGGTAAGTTCTTACCATAACGTATATTTTAATACCTATTGTTTTAATGTCTAATACCATTTATTAATAGGAAATATAAAATAAATATCATACTACTTTTTTACTATACACACCTGTCTGCTTATGATATGGTATCAGAGGCGGATTGGCCATAGGGTTTACAGGGAAGATTCCCGGTGGGCCGACGCACCCATGGGGCCTGTTTAGTTTGAGGACATGTGGTCCTTTTTATAGACATAATGAATAAGATGCAAAATAATTTGCATATATGAAAATGACTTTGCCACTTAGCCTGTGATTGCAGATGATCTAGTGTATGCTCTGTCTGCCTGCTTGGCTGACATATAAGATTGAGTGAATAGTGATTGGGATACGGTTGGTGTAATAATGTTATAGTTTCCTAAATTCTGAAGGTGTATCATATAATGTGCTCATAATATGTAATTTTATTTCTTTTTAACTTCCCCCTTGATACTGGACATGCCCACTATCTGGAAAGTGTTTGGGGGAGGGCGCTGCTGCCATGGCCCATGGCTAGACCTTACACCTCTGGTGCTACCCATGTGGGGTCATTATTACAAATTTGTCCAGGGCCGCTTTTTGTTCCCAATCCACCCCTGTATGGTATTAGCGCTGTTTGTTTGTTTTTGTAACAGTGGTATACTTTGCTGCCATATGTTCACTGTTGCTGTATAATATTAATAACAACAAGTCCCTTACAGTGTTGCTGTATTGTCCTGCATCAGACCAGTGGTAGTGTCCTGTGCATCAGCCATCAGTCATTCCTGTGCCGCATATTGTGTTATATAACTCAAGATAAATAAAGGAGAACAAAAATGTGGAGGATAAAATAGGGAAAGATCAAGAACCACTTACTCCTAGTGCTGAAGCTGCTGCCCCTAGCCATGACATAGACGATAAAATGCCATCAACGTCGTCTGCCAAGGCCGATGCCCAATGTGATAGTAGAGGGCTTGTAAAATCCTAAAAGCCAAAGTTCAGTAAAAAGACCCCAAAAAATAAATTTAAATCGTCTGAGGAGAAACGTAAACTTGCCAATATGCCATTTACGACACGGAGTGGCAAGGAACGGCTAAGGCCCTGGCCTATGTTCATTACTAGTGGTTCAGCTTCACATGACGATGGAAGCCCTCAATCTCCATTTTGCCATTTAATTCCAGTGATATTGCAGTATAATTCCAGGGATTTTGCAGTATAATTCCAGTGATTTTGACATTTAATTCCAGTGATTTGGACATTTAATTCCAGTGATTTGGACGTATAATTCCAGTGATTTGGACGTATAATTCCAGTGATTTGGACGTATAATTCCAGTGATTTGGACGTATAATTCCAGTGATTTGGACGTATAATTCCAGTGGTTTGGACGTATAATTCCTGTTGGAATTGTTTGTGTCACTTGGTTTAGTCATACAGCTACCTCATTGCACCTATTCGACATCTTTGCATGAGGTGCTGTTTGGGGCCTAGTTTTTGAAAAATGCCATCCTGTCTGACACTGGCGTATGAGTCCAGGGGTACTGCTGTATTAGTCCTGGGGTACTGCCGTATAAGTCCACCAATTACAGAATTATTTTAAAATGACAGGGGCATGCTGGAGATGCTGTCAGTGAACCGAACAATTGCGGCCCACTCTCGACATTCAGCCACTGTGTGACTCTACTAGATGGGCCAGGTGGTTGTGTCGCTTAGCTTAGTCATACAGCAACCTCTGTGCACCTTTTTTTCTTCTTTGCATCATGTGCTGTTTGGGGTCTGTTTTTGAAATCTACCCTCCTGTCTGCCACTGCAGTGCGACTCCTAGATGGGCCAATTGTTTGTGTCGCTTGGCTTAGTCATATAGCTATCTCATTGCACCTCTTCTACATCTTTGCATGAGGTGCTGTTTGGGGCCTAGTTTTTGAAAAGTGCCTTCCTGTCTGACACTGCAGTGCCACTCCTAGATGGGCCAGGTGTTTGTGCCGCACACTTGTGTCGCTTGGCTTAGTCATACAGCAGCCTCAGTGCACCTATTTTTCTTCTTTGCATCATGTGCTGTTTGGGGCCTTTTTTTTATATCTGCCCTCCTGTCTGCAACTGCAGTGCCACTCCTAGATGGGCCAGGTGTTTGCGCCGCACACTTGTGTCGTTTAGCTTAGTCATACAGCCACCTCGGTGCAACATTTTAGCCTAAAAACAATATTGTGAGGTGTTCAGAATAGACTGGAAATTAGTGGAAATGAATGTTATTGAGGTTAATAATATCGTAGGATCAAAATTACCCCTAAATTCTGTGATTTTTGATGTTTTTATGTTTTTTTCAAAACTCATCCAGATCCAAAACCAAAACATGAAAGGGTGGTTTTGGCAAAACCAAGCCAAAACCAAAACATGAAAGTGGAATTAGAACCAAAACCAAAACCCAAAACACGAAAAGTGCCAGCCGCACATCTCTACTATATATGTGTGTATATATATATATATATATATATATATATATATATACTGTCTCTCTCTCTCTCTCTCTCTCTCTCTCTCTCTCTCTCTCTCTCTGGATGGCTTATTACTTCTTCACAAGGCAATAAAACTCACCTCATCAGTGGCTTAAGTTATCTAACCAGCAACCAGCATTAAGGAATGTATTGTACTTAGGGGGTCATTCCGAGTTGTTCACTCGTTTGATTTTTTTGCAACGGAGCGATTAGTCGCAAACTGCGCATGCGCAATGTTCACAGTGCGCCTGCGCCAAGTAAATTAGCACAAAAGTTTTGGTATTTTACTCACGGCTTAACGAAGATTTTTCATCGTTCTGGTGATCGGAGTGTGATTGACAGGAAGTGGGTGTTTCTGGGCGGAAACTGGTCGTTTTATGGGAGTGTGCGGAAAAACGCTGGCGTTTCTGGAAAAAACGCGGGAGTGTCTGAAGAAACGGGGGAGTGTCTGGGCGAATGCTGGGTGTGTTTGTGACGTCAAACCAGGAACGAAACTGACTGAACTGATCGCAGTAGCAGAGTAAGTCTCGAGCTACTCAGAAACTGCAAAGAAATTTCTATTCGCAATTCTGCTAATCTTTCGTTCGCAATTCTGCAAAGCTAAGATTCACTCCCAGTAGGCGGCGGTTTAGCATGTGCAATGCTGCTAAAAGCAGCTAACGAGCGAACAACTCGGAATGAGGGCCTTATTTCAGATGATAACTTTCTGTGGGCCGAGATAAACTCCTAGCATCTACAAAATACAGCTAATTAGCAAGATTATAGGCATCTAACCATCGTTTTCCTTGAATTTAACTGATAACTATATCATCCATTGAATTAACTCCTTCAGGACATTCTCAGTCCGGACTTGAGTAAACATTTAAAGTGCACTTTTACAAAAATAAAAGGGGTCATTTGAGATTTCAAATATTTTGAAATATACAGTAATTAATCTGTTGTTAAATTATATTGTCAGAAAACTAACATTGGTTATGTGCGAGTGTGAGTGTGGAGAGTTGGGGGAAGTGATGTAGGTATAGAGAAGCTATAACATGGAGGCCATGTAGCTAGATAGCCCTGTAAGTGACTGCAAGAGAAATACCTTCAGGAAAGGTACAAAGTGGTTACTAGAGGGTTCAGTGTCAGAAAGGGGACAAAGATTGAGAAAGTTTGTCTACAACAGAATACTTACTACAAGTAATAAAAGTCAGTTCCGTGACAAAGGAAGTTATTGTTCATTTACGTTACCTTTTTCTGTTTAATCTCTGTTTTCATTTAAAGGATGAAGGACTAAGAAGGGTTCCTGAGAAAATAAAACTTTCTTTTTTCTTCAATACGTGCCTAATTCTTTTACTAATGTAATTGCTGTTACACAAATCTTGGTAGACAAATTGGAATTGCATATTATCTGACCTCAGCGGATTGTCTCAAGCCTACTCCTGGTGAACATAACCTTTGCAGCTTGGGTGGAGGCACTAAGCATAATAGTATTACACAAGCCCAACAATCCTCTAGTCTCCTGCATACTATAGCTTAACCTATAGCAGCCACCTTTCATAGGGGAACTAGGTCCACCTGGTGCTCAGATGCCCCCAGGTCATAATGTGGACAAGGAAACTACTGGAGGCTAGGCAAGTGCAAGGAAAATTAGCTGAAGTGGACAGCCACCTGGCACGGAGTGGGTTGAGGCTAGACAGACAGGCACACACTAGACAAGGACTAGGCAAAACTGGACTGACAGATACTGGTAAATAGCAGTATAAACACACAGTGGTACCAGGACTGGAAAAGACAAGACTGGACTGGTAGGCACCAGGGACGTGCAGTCGGGGGAGGCAGGGGAGGAAGTGCCTCCCCTGTCATTCATGAGTAAAATTATACAAAGAAGATACTTATGACACATATTCTGTGTCATAAGTATCTGTTTTAGCGTCTATATTATTTTAATAATTTTTCGATTTGTTAAAAAGTTTAAATAGCGTTTTGGAGGCACCGCTCCCGGTGCCTCCCGCTGTCAATAGTAAAGGAGCGAATGCGGGGGGCGGGGCCAAACATCGGGCAGTAAAATCCCATTCAAAAAAGTCATTGAAAGCGGCACTAGTATAAGTGCCTCTTTGACAGGGGCGTGCTTTCATCCCATATGAAAGCACGCCCCTGTCACTAGGAAAGATGTGATTGGGCGGGGGCGACTTTGGGGGAGACACGAAGGCAGGTGTCCACCCTGTCATCTTCTTTTTTTCATATGTATACACATATGCATCCCCGCCCGCCTGCCCACCCTCAAGTCCACTCTGCAGCCATTACCGTTCACTGTGGTAGAGGAGGGCCGAGGGCGCCGGCGGCCAGACAAGTGGATGAAGAGAAATTCCTCTGTGTGCGGCCAGAGAGCCCCCAGTCCCAGAGTCAGCCCGCACAACGCGGCGGATATGCGGCACCACTGAGAGGTGAGCGGGGAAGGGGAGGGGGAAGCGGCCGGCTGTGCCTGTTCCGCTTGGAGGCATCCCCCGTTTCCCCTGTGATGGGAGAGAGAAGGAGAGGGGCTGCCTATGCCTCTGAGACCGGGTCATCTTCTGTGAATGCGGAAGGGGGGGGGGAGAGGGGGATCTGCCTGTACAGTGTGAGGCATCCCCAGGCTGTAACTTGTGTGGTTAGTAGGCTGTCTGCACTGCAGGGATGCCCGATGGATAGGGGGGGGGGGGGGGGTTTTAGGATCCTGGCTATGTCCTGTCACCCACTACCTCCATCACCCACTATCTCCCTGTCACCCTCACCATGTCACCCACTATCTCCCTGTCACCCTGACCATGTCACCCACTACCTCCATCACCCACTATCTCCGTCACCCTCACCATGTCACCCCCTATCTCCCTGTCACCCTGACCATGTCACCCACTACCTCCATCACCAACTATCTCCGTCACCCTCACCATGTCACCCACTATCTCCGTCATCCTCACCATGTCACCCACTATCTCCCTGTCACCCTCTATCTCCCTGTCACCCTGACCATGTCACCCACTATCTCCGTCACCCTCACCATGTCACCCACTATCTCCCTGTCACCCTCTATCTCCCTGTCACCCTGACCATGTCACCCACTACCTCCATAATCCACTATCTCCGTCACCCTCACCATGTCACCCACTATCTCCCTGTCACCCTGACCATGTCACCCACTACCTCCATCACCCACTATCTCCGTCACCCTCACCATGTCACCCACTATCTCCGTCACCCTCACCATGTCACCCTCTATCTCCCTGTCACCCTGACGATGTCACCCACTACCTCTATTACCCACTATCTCCGTCACCCTCACCATGTCACCCACTATCTCCCTGTCTCCCTGACCATTTCACCCACTACCTCCATCACCCACTATCTCCGTCACCCTCACCATGTCACCCACTACCTCCGTCACCCTCACCATGTCACCCACTATCTCCCTGTCACCCTCTAGCTCCCTGTCACCCTGACCATGTCACCCACTACCTCCATCACCCACTATCTCCATCACCCTCACCATGTCACCCACTATCTCCGTCACCCTCACCATGTCACCCACTATCTCCCTGTCACCCTGACCATGTCACCCACTACCTCCATCACCCACTATCTCCGTCACCCTCACCATGTCACCCACTATCTCCCTGTCACCCTCTATCTCCCTGTCACCCTGACCATGTCACCCACTACCTCCATCACCCACTATCTCCGTCACCCTCACCATGTCACCCACTATATCCGTCACCCTCACCATGTCACCCACTATCTCCCTGTCACCCTCTATCTCCCTGTCACCTTGACCATGTCACCCACTACCTCCATCACCAACTATCTCCGTCACCCTCACCATGTCACCCACTATCTCCCTGTCACCCTCTATCTCCTTGTCACACTGACCATGTCACCCACTACCTCCATCACCCACTATCTCCGTCACCCTAACCATGTTACCCACTATCTCCCTGTCACCCTCTATCTCCCTGTCACCCTGACCATGTCACCTACTACCTCCATCACCCACTATCTCCCTGTCATTCTCACCATGTCACCCACTATCTCTCTGTCACCCTGACCATATCACCCACTATCTCCGGGAGGAGGGGGGGGGGACATTAGCAAGAAAATTGCCCAGGGCATCAGGGCCATAGGGGGTAGCGGGCATCAGGGAAGGTGACAGTAGTAGACATCGGCTTAGAGGCGGTAGCGGGCATTGGCTCGGCGGCGGTAGGGATCATTGGCGGGACTCGGCGGACATTATGGCTGTAGTGCCTCACCAGCCACTGACCTCACCGCACGCCACTGGTAGGCACTTGTGAATAGCAGAAGTATGAACACACAGTGGAACCAGGACTGGATAAGACAAGACTGGACTGGTAGGTACTGGTGAATAGCAGAAGTATGAACACACAGTGGGACCAGGACTGGATAAGAAAAAAAACTGGAAGCAAGTGAGCAATAACCGAAAGGCTAGAAGTGATGTTAAGGAACAAACACACACAGGCCAAAACCAGAGAAGACTGGAGAGGCAGAGTTTGTACAGTACTTAGAGTCCAGAGGCTGTACTTGGGAGCAGTTCACTTTCAGATAGACAGCCTGGAGCTTGTGAAACACTGCAGGTAGATTTTGCAGGTAGCTGTTCAGAGGGAAAGCTCCAGGTGCTGCTATGGGAGCAGCTGAGATTACAGGCTGACAGGCTGATGCTCCAAACACACTGCTTGGTGATATTTTGCAGTAGCTGTTCAGAAGGAAAGCCTCGGATAATACAGGTAATGACAAGATTAAACTCAGGAATTGGAGTAAACTGACAAAGTATCCGTGCGGATGCCCCTTGGGACTCATAGTTATATCCACCACCTATGTGCCATCACATTACATGTGTCAGCACGGAGGAAGCACTGAGGCACTATGTGGTGCAGCCTGACTGCTGCGCCTGTTTAGCTCCACAGTAGCAGCCAACGTGGTGTGAAAGGAGGAGGCCACATACTGAGACATCCTTCAATTTTATGCTATATGAATTTAGTAACACTCTCCAGGGGCCGGCATCCCTAGGCAGCCTAATGGTAGAGCTGGACATGATCATAGTACTTCCATTCTATGCTTGCCACTGCACTCTTATTGCGATTATGGTCATGGACCTTGATAAACATCTTGCGCATAGACTTCAACTTGTTTATCACTTGCTGCTGGGATCTTTTTATTCCACGACTTGCCAGTATCTAGGTAATGTTATAATACAAGGTGGCATCCATTGCTGTGCCCATCATTTACATAGAAACATAGAATTTGATGACAGATAAGAACCACTTGGCCCATCTAGTCTACCTCTTTTTTACCATATTTTTACCTCAAACTTTAATTTATCCTTATTTCTTTGTAAAGATATCCTTATGTCTATCCCATACATGTTTAAATTGCTCTACTGTCTTAGCCTCTACCATCTCTGATGGGAGGCTATTCCACTTGTCCACTACCCTTTCTGTGAAGTAATTTCTCTTACGTCCTAGAGGATGATGGAGACTCCGTAAGGACCATGGGGATAGACGGGCTCCGCAGGAGACATGGGGACTTTAAGAAAGACTTTAGGAATGGGTGTGCACTGGCTCCTCCATCTATGCCCCTCCTCCAGACCTCAGTTTACTACTGTGCCCAGAGGAGACTGGGTGCATTACAGGGAGCTCTCCTGAGTTTCCTGATAAGAAAGTATGGGGTATATGCAATAGCGGGCGAATCGCGGCATTAGATCCGCCTCTGTGTGATTCGCCCGCTATCGCCAGCTGCAGCCCTGTCGCCGGGACGCTGGTTTCACTATATTCAATGTAAAACTGATTCGCCCCTCCCGCAGGCGGATCCAGGCCAATCGGCGAGCAGTGGGCGTGCTGAATTCGCCTTCCTGCCCAATAGCTAGGAACGGTAAAATCATGGAAAAAAATGGCGTGGGGTCCCCCCTCCAAAGCATAACCAGCCTCGGGCTCATTGAGCTGGTCCTGGTTCTAAAAATGCGGGGAAAAAAATGACAGGGGATCCCCCGTATTTTTAAAACCAGCACCGGGCTCTGCACCTGATGCTGGTGCCAAAAATACGGGGGACAAAACGAGTAGGGGTCCCCCGTATTTTTAACACCAGCATCGGGCTCCACTAGCTGGACAGATAATGCCACAGCCGGGGGTCACTTTTATATAGTGCCCTGCGGCCGTGGCATCAAATATCCAACTAGTCACCCCTGGCCGGGGTACCCTGGGGGAGTGGGGACCCCTTCAATCAAGGGGTCCCCCCCCCCCAGCCACCCAAGGGCCAGGGGTGAAGCCCGAGGCTGTCCCCCCCCATCCAATGGGCTGCGGATGGGAGGGCTGATAGCCTTTTTGTGTAAAAAAAAAAGATATTGTTTTTTCCATTAGTACTACAAGTCCCAGCAAGCCTCCCCTGCAAGCTGGTACTTGGAGAACCACAAGTACCAGCATGCGGGAGAAAAACGGGCCCGCTGGTACCTGTAGTACTACTGAAAAAAAAATACCCAAATAAAAACAGGACACAGACACCTTGATAGTAAAACTTTATTTCATACGTCGACACACACATACTTACCTATGTTGACACGCCGACTGCAACGATCTCCGACGATCCGAGGGTACCTGTCAAAAAATTATACTCACCTTCCAGCGTCCGTCCAGAGGTCCAGGTCCAGTGGTAAATCCACGTACTTGGCAAAATAAAAAACGATCAGCGAGCCATACGTACTAGAAAGGAGTGTAATGTTTTCACATTACACTACTTTCTCCCGAATGCCGGGACATCACGTGACTCTTGTCACTGATGTCCCTTCAGCCAATCAGGAAGCGCTACTTCCGTGGCGCTCAGCTGATTGGCTGGACGCCGTCTGTATTCTGACAGCGCCTTGCAAAGCCGCTCCATTACTTTCAATGGTGGGAACTTAGCGGCTAGCGGTGGGGTCACCCGCCGGTCACCGCTGACCGGCGGGTGACCTCACCGCTAGCCGCTAAGTTCCCACCATTGAATATAATGGAGCGGCTTTGCAAGGCGCTGTCACAGCGATCAGCCAATCAGGTGAGCGCAACGAATTTGCGCTTCCTGATTGGCTTAGAGACCTGTCAGTGACAACTGTCACTGTCAGATCTTAATCGTGGAAAGGTGACCCATGTGTCAACATGGGACACCTTTCAGTCCGTTATGGAGCGGGTAAATGCGCTTTCTTTTTTTGCCAAGTACGTGGATTTATCTCTGGAGCCTGTTGAGGTGAGTATATTGATCTTTTATTTTCAGGTACCCCGGGATTCTACATGGAGAAGAGGACCGATGTCGGCGTGTGAACATAGGTAAGTATGTGTGTGTCGGCAGTGTGTAATAAAGTTTTACTGTCGACGGTGTCTGTGTCCTGTTTTTATTTGGGTATTTTTTTTTCAGTAGTACTACACGTACCAGCGGGCCCGTTTTTCTCCCGCATGCTGGTACTTGTGGTTCTCCAAGTACCAGCTTGCGGGGGAGGCTTGCTGGGACTTGTAGTACTAATGGAAAAAACAATATCTTTTTTTTACAACAAAGGCTATCAGCCCTCCCATCCGCAGCCCATTGGATGGGGGGGGACAGCCTCGGGCTTCACCCCTGGCCCTTGGGTGGCTGGGGGGGGGGACCCCTTGATTGAAGGGGTCCCCACTCCCCCAGGGTACCCCGGCCAGGGGTGACTAGTTGGATATTTAATGCCACGGCCGCAGGGCACGGCATAAAAGTGACCCCCGGCTGTGGCATTATCTGTCCAGCTAGTGGAGCCCGGTGCTGGTGTTAAAAATACGGGGGACCCCTACTCGTTTTGTCCCCCGTATTTTTGGCACCAGCATCAGGCGCAGAGCCCGGTGCTGGTTTTAAAAATACGGGGGATCCCTGCCCGATTTTTCCCCTGCATTTTTAGAACCAGGACCAGCTCAATGAGCCCGAGGCTGGTTATGCTTTGGAGGGGGGACCTCACGCCATTTTTTTTTCTGATTTTACGTTCCAGCAATAAAAAAAAAAAAATATTATTTTAAAAAATATATAAATAATATTTGTGCCTCCCCCAAAAAAAAAAAAAAAACCTAATCCCTTCTAATATAAATAGATCTACTATTCCCAAAAAAAAAAACACAAAAAAAAACATGTTTAAATTTTTTTTATTGGTTTTCACCCTCCAAAGTGTGGCGGATGGAAAATCGCGAATTTGCTGTCTAAAAGCACTGCAGGCGAATTTCCAAACTTGAATTGAATATGCTGGAGGCGAATTGCAGCATCTGTACCATTGCAGAAAAGGCGAATTCGGAAAAACGCGAATTGAAAAAAGGCGAATTTTGACGGGCCGTTTTTTTGCGAAAAATGACTGCACTGCATAGGCGAATTGATTTTTGGAGGCGAAAACGGCCCGGAATTCGCCTTTTTTGCCGATTCGCCCGCTATTGCATATACCTCTATATTTGTTAGGTTTTTTATTTTCAGGGAGCCTGCTGGCAACAGACTCCCTGGATCGAGGGACTGAGGGGAGAGAAACAGACCTACTTTAATGATAGGCTCTGTTTCTTAGGCTACTGGTCTCACCCTGGAGTTCGTCCCGGAGCCGCGCCGCCGTCCTCCTCACAGAGCCGGAAGATAGAAGCCGGGTGAGTATGAGAAGAAAGAAGACTTCAAAGGCAGCAGAAGACTTCATGATCTTCACTGAGGTAACACACAGCGGTAGTGCTGTGCGCCATTGCTCCCACACACCTCACACATGGCAGTCACTGTAAGGGCGCAGGGGGGGGCGCCCTTGGCAGCAATATATCCTCATTTTCTGGCAAAAAGAAGTATATACAGCTAGGCACTGTATATATAAAGAGCCCCCGCCAGTTTTTTCATTATTTCAGCGGGACCGAAGCCCGCCACTGAGGGGGCGGGGCTTCTCCCTCAGCACTCACCAGCGCCATTTTCTCCACAGATCAGCGCTGAGAGAAAGCTCCCCGGACTCTCCCCTGCTTACCACAGTGAAAGAGGGTTTTAAAGAAGGGGGGGCACATAATTGGCCGCAAATAGATGATTACAGTGCTATCTGGGTAAACATACTGTGTTTTTCCTGGGTCATTAGTGCTGGGTGTGTGCTGGCATACTCTCTCTCTGTCTCTCCAAAGGGCCTTGTGGGGGAACTGTCTCCAGATAAGAGAATTCCCTGAATGTGTGGTGTGTTGGTACGCGTGTGTCGGCATGTCTGAGGTAAAAGGTTTTCCTAGTGAGGAGGTGGAGCAAATAAATATGGTGTCTCCGTCGGCAACACTAACACCTGACTGGGTGGATATGTGGAATGTGTTAAGTGCTAATGTAAATTTATTGCACAAAAGGTTGGACAAAGCTGAGTCCAGGAATTATGCACAGAGTCAGGCTCTGCCTGCCCTTATGTCGCAGGGACCCTCAGGGTCTCAAAAACGCCCACTATCCCAAATAGTAGACACTAATACCGACATGGATTCTGACTCTAGTGTCGACTACGATGATGCAAAATTATAGCCAAAATTAGCTAAAAGTATTCAATATATGATTATTGAAATAAAGGATGTTTTGCATATCACAGAGGAACCCCCCGGTCCCTGACACGAGGGTACACAGGTATAAGGAAAAGAAACCTGAGTTAACAATTACTCCTTCTAATGAGCTGAATGAGTTATTGGAAAATGGGAATCTCCAGACAAGAGACTGCAGATTCCCAAAAGGATTCTTATGGCGTATCCCTTCCCGATCAAGGACAGGATACGATGGGAACCCTCCCCAAGGGTAGACAAAGCCTTGACACGCTTATCCAAAAATGTAGCACTGCCACCCCAAGATACGGCTACCCTAAGGGATACTGCTGATCGCAAGCAGGAGGCTACATTAAAGTCCATTAACACATAATCTGGTACTTTACTCAGACCGGCGATAGCGTCGGCTTGGGTTGGTAGCGCTATAGCAGAGTGGACAGATACCTTAACGACAGAATTGGACACCCTGGATAGGGATACCACTTTGTTAACCCTGGGTCATATTAAAGATGCTGTCTTATATATGAGGGATGCTCATGGCCTACTGGGTTCTAAAGTCAACGCTATGTCCATTTCTGCTAGACGAGTCCTATGGACCCGGCAATGGACAGGTGATGCTGACTCAAAAAGGGCATATGGAGGTTTTTACCTTATAAGGGTGTGGAATGGTTTGGGGACGGTCTCTCGGACCTGGTCCCCACAGCTACGGCAGGTAAATACATTTTTTTGCCTTATATTCCCTCACAGCCTAAGAAAGCGCCACATTATCAAATGCAGTCCTTTCGCTCAAATAAAAACAAGAGAGCACGAGGATCGTCCTTTCTTGCCAGAGGGAAGGGCAGAGGGAAAAGGCTGGCAACCACAGCTAGTTCCCAGGAGCAGAAGTCCTCCCCGGCCTCTACAAAATCCACCGCATGACGCTGGGGCTCCGTTCAGGGAGTCCGCCCCAGTGGGGGCACGTCTTCGACTTTTCAGCCACATCTGGTTCACTCACAGGTGGATCCCGGGACAATAGAAATTGTCTTCCAGGGTTACAAGCTGGAATTCGAAGAGGTACCCCCTCGCCGGTTTTTCAAATCGGCCCTACCAGCTTCTCCCCCAGAGAGGGAGATGGTTTTAAATGCAATTCAAAAATTGTGTCTTCAACAGGTGGTGGTAAAAGTTCCCCTGCTACAACAAGGGAGGGGGTATTACTCAAGTCCCGAAACCAGACGGTTTGGTCAGACCCATTTTAAAATTAAAATCCTTGACCCTATACTTAAAAAGGTTCAAGTTCAAGATGGAATCGCTCAGAGCGGTCATCGCCAGCCTAGAAGGGTGGGATTTTATAGTATCCCTGGACATAAAGGATACATACCTTCATGTTCCCATATATCCACCTCATCAGGCGTACCTGAGATTTGCGGTACAGGTTTGTCATTACCAATTTCAGATGTTGCCGTTTGGGTTTTCCATGGCCCCGAGGATTTTCACCAAGGTAATGGCGGAAATGATGGTACTCCTGCGCAAGCAGGGTGTCACAATTATCCCATGCTTGGACAATCTCCTTATAAAGGCGAGATCACGAGAGCAGTTGTTGAACAGCGTGTCACTTCCACTGAAGGTGCTACAGCAACACGGCTGGATTCTCAATATCCCGAAGTCACAGTTAGTGCCTACGACTCGTTTGACCTTATTAGGCATGATTCTGGATATGGACCAGAAAAGGGTTTATCTTCCGATAGAAAAGGCCCAGGAACTCATGACTCTGGTCAGGGAGACGGTTTTCCAATGGGACCTACTGGACAAGTGGTCCGGGTCACATCTACAGATTCATCGGTTGATCACCCTGTCCCCCAGGGCCAGGGTATCTCTCCTGTGGTGGCTGCAGAGTGCTTACCTTCTGGAGGGTCACAGATTCGGCATTCAGGACTGGGTTCTGGTGACCACGGATGCGAGCCTCCAAGGTGGGGAAGCAGTCACACAAGGAAGAAGCTTCCAAGGTCTTTGGTCAAGTCAAAAAACTTGTCTTCACATCAATGTCCTGAAACTGAGGGCCATATACAACGCCTTTCGTCAAGCGAAGACTTTGCTTCGCGACCTACCGGTTCTGATCCAGTCAGACAACATCACCGCAGTAGCTCATGTAAACCGCCAAGGCAGCACAAGGAGCAGAATGGCAATGGCGGAAGCCACCAGGTTTGTTCGCTGGGCGGAAAATCATGTGGGCGCACTGTCAGCAGTGTTCATTCCGGGAGTGGACAACTGGGAAGCAGACTTCCTCAGCAAACACGATCTACATCCAGGAGAGTGGGGACTTCATCAGGAAGTCTTCGCACAGATTACAAGTCAGTTGGGTCTGCCCCAGATAGACATGAGGGCGTCCCGCTTAAACAAAAAACTACAGTATGCCAGGTCAAGAGCCCTCAGGCGGTGGCAGTGGACGCCCTAGTGACACCATGGGTGTTCCAGTCGGTCTATGTGTTTCCTCCTACTCTTCCTCTCATCCCCAAGGTGTTGAGAATAATAAGGAAAAGAGGAGTACAGACAATTCTCATTGTTCCAGATTGGCCGCGAAGGGCCTGGTATCCGGATATGCAGGAAATGCGCTTAGAAGATCCGTGACCTCCTCCTCTAAGACAGGACCTGTTACAACAGGGGCCCTGTCTGTTCCAAGACTTACCGCGGCTGCTTTTGACGGCATGGCGGTTGTACGCCGGACCCTAGCGGAAAAGGGCATTCCGGATGAGGTCATTCCTACTCTGATAAAGGCTAGGAAGGACGTGACAGCTAAACATTATCACCGTGTATGGCGGAAGTATGTTTCTTGGTGTGAGGCCAGGAATGCTCCTACGGAAGAATTCCATCTGGGCAGTTTCCTTCACTTCCTACAGACTGGAGTGAATTTGGGCCTAAAATTAGGCTACATTGAGGTTCAGATTTTCGGCCATATCCATTTTCTTTCAGAAGAAATTAGCTTCTCTTCCAAAAGTACAGACTTTTGTGAAAGGACGGCTGCATATTCAGCCTCCTTTGTACCTTCGGTGACGCCTTGGGACCTTAACATGGTGTTGAGTTTCCTTAAGTCGCACTGGTTTGAACCACTTGAAACAGTGGAATTAAAATATCTCACTTGGAAAGTGATCATGTTGTTAGCCTTGGCCTCGACTAGGCGAGTATCGGAATTGGCGGCTTTGTCTCATAAAAGCCCCTATCTGGTTTTCCATTTGGATAGAGCAGAATTGCGGACCTGTCCTCAATTCTTGCCTAAGGTTATTTCATCTTTTCATATGAACCAACCTATTGTGGTGCCTGTGGCTACATGTGACTTGGAGGATAATATATAGACCCCCTAAAGCTGTGTGTATACCTCCCTTTTCATATTCATATACATATCGTATAGATTATTCTATTGATAAAATGCTGGTTCCTCTCCCTTATTTCTTTTCTTCTATATGTTAATCCTGCTAAAAACTAGTTTAGAACATATTTATAAATGTGTTCTTCTCTATGATTGTGTTCGCCTCTATGATTGTGACATGCTGAACACGGTTAGATGTAGTATCTACCTTTATAAATACAGTACCTTATAGATTTACGTGGTATTATATGCTTTGGCACATCAGATGTGTTTTATTTACATGTGTGTTTTGGTATGAGCATCTATGATGCTTTAATATTATATTTGTCTCCCCTCCTTAGTAATTAGCTTCATAATAGTGATGTCCCTTCTCCCTTCCCTTAATTCTAATATTATTTAATATGAATGAATTTTAATGTATGAAATAAGAATCTCCGGTTCGTGTGAATATATGTATCTACGTTTACAAGATCTGAAGTAATGAGCAGACTCCGATTACACCAAGTCCTAATTTGGAAGCCGTGGGAAATACATCCAGGAAGCCTAGTAAAGCAACGTCACAGCCGAAGTCGAGACGTGAGAAGCAGGCACGTGATCTAGAGAGGGCACGAGGACGCCGTAGTACGCAGGCGCGTGCGTTCCACTTAGAAATGAGGCGTGGGAATGAGACGTGACGCACTCCTGCAGGCGGGAGAATGTCCGCTATTTAAACAGGACCACGGAGAGATAGAGCCATACTTCTCTGAGGAAGCCGCTGAACTTGCTAAAGGCGGAGAAATGCGTCAGAGGCTATCACCACTCGTCCGGTACCGGACTGAATTTCCATCTTACTGCAAGCACCTTTACCTCTGTTTGGACACTCCGGATATGGCACCTATAATGGGATAATTAAAGCATCAGGAGCCGGGAGATACCATTACATGGGACTAAAGGATTAAGCAGGTTTTTTCATCTTTATATCAGTGAGGCAGAAGAAGAAGCCGTCTGAGGTGCGGAGAAACGCGTTGAGGGTACAGAAGTAAGGGCCACACTTGACCATTAAGTGTCCCACGGAGCACGACATCCATCACTTTCAGCCGTTTGTTACAAGTTACCGGTGAATGATCCAGCCTGTGATTCAATCACTCCACTCTAACTCTCCTTGCATTTGGAACATTGTTACCTCCTGCCCGGCCGGGCGTCGCTCAGCAAGCTGGAGGATCTGTATGGTGATCTAATACAGGCAACTGGTGCTGCACAGAAAGAAGTGGCTTTCATCTGAATATACCGCTGACGGATGTCTCACCCATGCACAGGGTGATAACAAGCGGTTTCTTAACCATTTATCCCGTACAGCAAGAGATCATTACGTCTCAGTGAGTAACAGTAATCGGCTGGTTTATTTTGCTCCAAGGAAACACTATTTAAATCTGGACACCTTTATGGTCACAAACGCTAATTACATCAGTTTACAGGACTTCCTTTTCATTTAAACTGTCTGATATGGAATTAATGTGAGAGATTAACCCTATCTTACAGAGACGGGTTCTCCTGCATATTAGTGTCCCTTTCACTTATTTATACACTTTATGTGTGAACTATAAGGTATAATACCTCAGTTATATGCTCTGTGTAGTGTTGTGTCTTTTAATCAGTTTGTTATTGGTTTTATGTTAATAAATTGTGTTTTTATCAACATCACTGGTACCGTGCGCCTACTTGGTGATTTTGTTTTAGTTGTTGCACTTTATTATATGCTTTGCAGGACTGGCCGGCACGTACGATGAGATTTGTTATTAATTACTATTAAAAATCTTTTTTTAAATTTATAAAGGTACGTATCTTTTTAATAAGCGCTGATATTTGTGTGTGTAGTTTGTGTTTTTGAGGGTAGAGTACTCTCCCTTTGTAACAGCTGCTATTAATTAGTGTGTTCCTTTATGGTAATTTATGAGCACTTCCTATACCTTGCAATTAGCGCCGAGACATCATTTTTGTTCACGTTCAACCTATTGTGGTGCCTGTGGCTACATGTGACTTGGATGATTCCGAGTCCCTTGATGTGGTCAGGACTTTGAAGATTTACGTAGCCAGAACGGCTAGAGTTAGAAAAACAGAAGCACTGTTTGTCTTGTATACAGCCAACAAGGTTGGCGCTCCTGCTTCAAGGCAGACTATTGCTCGCTGGATCTGTGACGCGATTCAGCAGGCTCATTCAACGGCTGGATTGCCATTACCAAAATCAGTTAAGGCCCATTCCACTAGGAAGGTGGCTCTTCTTGGGCGGCTGCCCGAGGGGTCTCGGCATTACAATTGTGCCGAGCTGCTACTTGGTCGGGTTCAAACACCTTTGCTAAGTTCTACATGTTTGACACCCTGGCTGAGGAGGACCTCATGTTTGCTCAGTCGGTGCTGCAGAGTCAGCCGCACTCTCCTGCCCGTTTGGGAGCTTTGGTATAATCCCCATGGTCCTTACGGAGTCCCCAGCATCCTCTAGGACGTAAGAGAAAATAAGATTTTCAACCTACCGGTAAATCTTTTTCTCCTAGTCCGTAGAGGATGCTGGGCGCCCGTCCCAAGTACGGACTACTTCTGCAAGACTTGTATATAGTTTTGCTTACATAAGGGTTATGTTACGGTTTTCATCAGTCTCGGACTGATGCTGTGTTGTTTCATACTGTTAACTGGTTCGTATATCCCAGGTTATACGGTGTGAATGGTGTGGGCTGGTATGAATCTTGCCCTTGGATTAACAAAAATCTTTTCCTCGTACTGTCCGTCTCCTCTGGGCACAGTTTCTCTAACTGAGGTCTGGAGGAGGGGCATAGAGGGAGGAGCCAGTGCACACCCATTCCTAAAGTCTTTCTTAAAGTGCCCATGTCTCCTGCGGAGCCCGTCTATCCCCATGGTCCTTACGGAGTCCCCAGCATCCTCTACGGACTAGGAGAAAAAGATTTACCGGTAGGTTTAAAATCTTATTTTTTCCTTAAATTTCCCCTGAACCTACCTCCAGTCTCAGTGCATGTCCTCGTGTACTAATACTTCTCTTCATTTGAAGAATGTTTCCCTCCTGGACTTTGTAATAGCCCTTAATATATTTGAAAGTTTCTATCATGTCCCCCTTTTCCCTTCTCTGCTTCAAACTATATATATTGTGATTTTTTTAGTCTTTCTGGGTATGTTTTGTGATGTAGGCCATGCACCATTTTAGTTGCCCTTCTTTGTACAGTTGCTAATGTATTAATATCCTTCTGAAGATATGGCCTCCAGAACTGAACACAGTATTCTAGATGAGGCCGTACCAATGACCTATACAGTGGCATTATTACTTCTTTCTTTCTGCTTCTGATTCCTCTACCTATGCTACCAAGCATCTGACTAGCCTTTCTCATTGCTTTGTTACATTGCTTACCTGCCTTTAAGTCACCTGAAATAGTGTCTCCTAGATCCCTTTCCTCCTCAGTTTCCAGTATAGTGCTATTGGGATACGGTCGTTAGGTCGACCCAATTTAGGTCGACAGTCATTAGGTCAACCTCTATTGGTCGACATGCATTAGGTCAACAGGGTAACTAGGTTGACATGGTCATTAGGTCAACCTGTACTAGGTCGACAGGTCAAAAGGTCGACTTGAGTTTTTGAAAAAAAAATTACTTTTTTTTTCCACTTTTTTACTTTACGATCCACGTGGACTACAATTGGGAATGGTAACTTGTGCCAAGCGCAGCGGTAGCGGAACAAGGCACCTTGCTTGAAGCATGGTAAGTGAAGTGATAATGTCAATTATTATCTTTAAACATAAAGCTATACACTATTACCGTGGAGCCGCTATGGCCGCTAGACCACGTGCACGTGCTACGCACTTTGTACGCTATTTGCGTACAGAGTCCCGCACGTGGTACGCACTTGGCGTACACACGCTGCGCTGAGTGTACGGAATACACACAGCGGGCGCACACACAGTGGATAACCTTTAAACCTTGTTAATAAAACACAGTAAAAATATACTTATACTCTAAACCTTAGTAGTCAAATACTGTAATGATGTAACGCTCAAAAACCTTAACAATGTGTATGCTGTTTGAGCGATTGAGACGCTAAGAGAGCCCTTTGCAGGAAAGTGAAAACACAACACCAGTTTTGGTTAAAACCACAGCAGCTCTAACACTGCCGTGGATTATTCGGAGAAAAAGGGGAAAACAATACAAGTTATACACTACAAGCTAACACAGAAATCTAACAGAATAACAGAGAATAAAACGAACAATGGCTACAGAGAATATACATACGTGGGGAATCTTTCGCATGCGCGACCTGGAATCCAGTCCTCAGCTATCAGGTAGAAAGCCTTCAGAGACATGAGGCTGGCCAGGCAACAGTGGTCTTTATATACACAACATACATTCACAATACAATGGTACCTGTAATCTCATTGTTCATGGAAAATGAAGTGATAATGCCACTGTATAGGTCATTGGTACGGCCTCATCTGGAATACTGTGTCCAGTTCTGGAGACCCTATCTCCAGAAGGATATAAATACATTAGAGAGTGTACAAAGAAGGGCAACTAAAATGGTGCATGGCCTACATCACAAAACTTACCCGGAAAGGCTAAAAGATCTTAACATGTATAGTTTGGAGGAGAGAAGGGAAAGGGGGGACATGATAGAAACTTTCAAATATATCAAGGGTCTTAACAAAGTTCAGGAGGGAAACATTCTTCAAAGGAAAAGAAGTATTAGAACTCGAGGGCATACATTGAGACTGGAGGGGGGGAGGTTCAGGGGAAATTTAAGGAAAAATTACTTCATAGAAAGGGTAGTGGATAAGTGGAATAGCCTCCCATCAGAGGTGGTAGAGGCTAAGACTGTAGGGCAATTTAAACATGCTTGGGACAGGCATATGAATATCCTTACAAAGAATTAAGGTTAAAAAAGGGTTGAGATTGCCTAAAGGATAAAATAAAAAAGGGGCAGACTAGATGGGCCAAGTGGTTCTTATCTGCCGACAAATTCTATGTTTCATTGGACACAGGGATGTGTCTCTACATTACAGCAAAGGTCATAGGTGGATTTGAACAGGTGGGATGTGTCTTTCCCCAACTGCTCTGGTGGGAGGTATCCTCAGGATTCCCGCCGCATGTGTAATTTACAGCAAATACAGTTAATGTTCATAATCTACTTCTGTACATAACTATACACAGGAGCGAGCAATCCTTTCCTAAATGTTACTCTTAAAATACCCTACAGCTGGATACTAGACACCACCTTTCAACCTTTATCTGACCCTTCCTATCATGCAAAGAGGAATCTCTCTGTCCAGGAACAGTTTAAACTAATCATACTCGCTGACATGGTCTAGGGCAGGGCTGGCCAAACCGGTCCTCGAGATCTACCAACAGTTCATGTTTTCCAGGCCTCCTGGAGATCTGTAGAATTGTCAGTTAGGAGTGAATGCAGCACATCTTAATTAGTAATGACTACACCTGTGCACCAGCTAGGTGATCTGGAAAATGTGAACTGTTGGTAGATCTCGAGGACTGGTTTGGCCAGCTCTGGTCTAGGGGAATATTAACTACAAAATGCACTATTTGGGTTAAATATGCTACGATCGAGTCGCACGCTACATGCTCACAAACTCCGCCGTAAATACACATCTCATGCGCACGATCGCCGGAGCGATCTTACGCAACTTGCGAGTATGTGCACGCACGGGGGAACAGGTGCACGAGCAGCGTGCATGTGCATGAGGGATTAGTACAAGGGGTATGCATCATGATATTTTTCGACTTTGACAGTCCATCCTTTGGCAGTCAACAATAACTGCCACTATCTAAACAATTAAGCAGAAAAATATACAATACAATGAAATACCTATAAATGATTGGGTGGAGGGAGGAGAGGAGAAGGTGGGAAATGTATGACCTAGTGGGATAGTAAAAGCATGTATGTATGTATGAAATTCACGTCTGAGATGTCATGTATCATCGTGCCGTACATGTTCTAGATAAGCTTCGAGGTATTGCGAAGTATACATTAAATCCTTCTTATCCCGTATTAAGGGTCTGTAAGTGGGCTAACAAACACTACTGAGCTCTTTTCGGCTTCTAGTTCCAACAAATGGGGTGCACATTAGTTGATGATACATGGAGGGGGAAAATATGTGAGTGCTAATATATGTACCTATATCACCTGTCGACTATGTGTGTCACTACCTGAAGATCGTAGAGATGAAGATAAGAAACATGTGTTATAAATACATTCATATGATAATGTGTGTAATTGTCCTTGGATGTCTGTTGAAGTCTTGTCCGGATAGGTGTATCTTTGCTGTGGGTGGTAAGCAAAGTTTTTCGAGTGTCCATAGAAAGTTAAAGTCTCTAAAGTGTCTCGCAAAGTCTGTGAAAAAGTTCATCTAAGGTCTGTAGAAATGTACATCAAAATCTTCTTCCGAGTGGATGTCTTTTTACCTTGGAGAAAAACAAAGGAGAAACGGGTGAAAGAAACGGACTGTGGAATCACGTCTTAGCACAACATTGTCTCGATTGATGGGTCATAAATTAAACCAGTTGTTGTAACAATGCCCTCGCTCCTTAAACTCATCACTTTGGTACTGCGCTTGGAATGCATTAAAATCCGAACACATCTAAATATCAAACCAATCATTATGACAACTCCCAAGATGCAAAGGAGAAATTTCCCTACATTCACGATAACATTTTGAGCCCATTCTCCTAAACCTGAGAACCAATTGCGTGGGTTCAACCATGAAACCCAGCCGGTCAGTTCATTACTCACAGCAGTAAGGGTAAGGTTGTGTCTCCTTCGGAACTCCCACTTCAATTGCAAGATATCGTCCATCTTTTGATCTATGACCTCGGTTGGATCATCGGTGCTGTTTGTGATATATGTACAGCACTTCACGCCATACTGAGTTGCTAGGGTGACACAATACCCGCCTGTCACCGCTGTGAGGTAATTGAGAACCATCCTGTGCTGGAGCAGTTCCGTTTTGTAAGCTTGCAATTCCCTCCCAGTATACCTGAAGGTGTCATCATACATCTCGGTGATATTGTCTGTCAGGTTCGCTAGAGCAGTAATATACCTAAAATTTATAATTCCTCTGGCGGTACGGGTGATATCTAACGCGAGTAGGAATTGAATCCCCGTGGATTTGTGGATCAAATCAGAGGCTGCGTGCTCTGTCCTATCTATAAGGTGTCTCTTAACAATGTGTTCATAGTGAGTGTGACTGTAAGGAGCTTGAGCATTGCGGTGAACGTCTTTCATCTTATCATGGGTAATGGTCATTACTTCTGGCAACACTCTTCCAATGTAACACAATCCTTCTGAGTTTGGGGCAAGCCATTTATACGCCTTCCTCCCACATATGAAATATGCATCATCGGGGAGGACATATGGGACAGAATATGACATCACCATATTGCAAACCTTCCAGGTGAAAAATCCTATCCCTAACTCTCTCATCTATTCAGTACACGTATCAGGCTGTATGATATGCGCACAGTATCCTGGTGATACTTCTCCAACCCGCATGGTCCTACTTCCTAGAGTGTACCTATACTGAAAATATCTCCCACCATTGGCTATTTGGCGTATAAGTCCTGAGTCTACGGGCATTCTATCGGCTCTGTGTGAAAATGCCATGGTTTGGTTGTTGCATGTCACTTCCCAATTTCCCGGCTTTCGGGGATTGGAAATGTTAAAACATACTAAGGACCTATCCACATGATATTGGTGGAGCTTCAAACTAGGAGGCCTAGAAATATTAAATTTCTTGTCCACCGGTCTCCCACCCCTTAATTCAAGTACCTCACCTATTGTTAAAGAGTATGGCACTAGTCCTGACTTGCTCTGACCTTGAGGTACTTGTGAGCACACCCAGCATTCTGTTTGGTTTAAAACCTTACCCACCAATGAGTGATAGTCACTCAATGGATGACGGTCCATGTTGATATTAAGGCTGGACTGACATCTCTGGATGCACCCGTTCTCAACTATGTTTTCACAATTCCTACAGATACAATTCTCTTCAGCTAACAATCCTTCACAATGTCTTCTAGTGTCATGACTACCAGATTGTTTTCTGATACTCGCCTTTGCTCGGTGATTGTGTTGCTCTTGGAATTCTACGAATCCGTCCTTGTCATCAGAACCCATTCCAGATCCTCTCTCGACCTCTCTGGTACTCTCACCGAAACAGACTGTTCTGTCAACAACAGGGTCAACAGGAAAACGCAGTCTCTTGGGGTAAGTCCATCTTGCAGGAGGAGAAAGAAAAAGTGGTAATGAGAGGTAAAGAAAATAATTAGAAGGGAAAGAAAACTGGCGCGACAACCGCCTCTGATCCTGTAGTTCTCTGTGCTCAGGTGCCGTGACAACAGTCCTGCCTCTCAACTTTCCCGGAACAGGCACTCCAGTGATATGGTTTTCTCTATACTCTGCTCTTTGTCACGGCTTTCTCTGGGTTAGCGACCTTCTTACAGTGGGACGAGTGGGCCCAAGTCTCTCTTTCGGCAACCTTTAGTGCTGTCGTGCTGGTCAGTAAGACTTGGTACGGTCCTTCCCACCGGTCAATCAGGCAACCTGAGCGTAGAAAATTTCGAATCATTATATAATCCCCAGGTTCAATGTCATGACAATTACTGTCTGGCAGATCAGGAATCACTAGCTTTAGATTGCTATTTTGATTCCTCAACTGCTTGCTCATCTTAACCAAATACTTTACAGTTACTTCATTGTTGCATTTCAAATCATCCTGGGGGTCAATCATTACATGGGGTTGTCGACCAAAAAGAATCTCAAAGGGTGACAGGTTAAGAGGGGACCTGGGAGTGGTTCTGATGCTGTACAATACAAGTGGCAAAGCTTCTGGCCACAACAATCCAGTTTCAGCCATCACTTTGCTCAACTTGTTCTTAATAGTGCTGTTTACTCTTTCCACTTTCGCACTCGCCTGTGGGCGGTACGGAGTATGCAGCTTACTATTAATTCCCATTAATTTGCACATTACCTGAAAGACTTCACCTGTAAAATGGGTACCCCTATCACTTTCAATTATCCTAGGGATACCATACCTGCACACAAATTCCTGCACGATTTTCTTTGCAGTGAACACAGCAGTATTTGTGGCAGCGGGGAACGCTTCTACCCAATTTGAAAACACATCAATACAAACCAATACATACTTTAAGTTTCTACAAGGTGGCAATTGTATGAAATCAATTTGTATCACCTGAAAAGGGCCGTCCGTTGGTGGGATATGGGATGGTTCTGTTGGTATTGCCTTTCCAATATTCTTCCTCAAGCAGGTGAGGCATGTCATTGCTCTCTTACCCGCATGAGAAGAGAATCCTGGCGCGCACCAGTAGGCTCTTACCAACTTGCACATACCTTCTTTGCCCAGATGAGTCAGACCATGTGCCGTCTCAGCTAAACTTGGAAGGTATGCTCTGGGTGCCACTGGCTTACCCTGTTCATCTGTCCAGAGTCCTGAGGACTCCTGGCCATATCCTTTTGACCTCCAGACTGCCTTTTCCTGTGGGGAACACAAATTTTGCATTTCACTCAATTTCTGTGTGTTGACAGTATTGAATACCATCAGTTGTGTGATGTCTGTCTGTATGGGGGTGCTGGCTGCTAATTTAGCAGCTTCGTCTGCCCGGCTGTTACCAAGTGACACTGGGTCTTGGCTGTACGTGTGGGCTTTACACTTGATAACAGCCACTCTGTCAGGTTCCTGTAGTGCTGCTAGAAGTCTTTTGATGTGGGTCGCATGCGCCACGGGTGTGCCAGCTGCCGTCATGAAATTTCTGAGGCACCACAGGGCCCCGAAATCATGCACTACTCCAAAGGCATACCTAGAATCCGTGTAGATATTGGCTGACTTACCCTTAGCCAATTCACACGCTCTGGTTAGGGCGACCAGCTCAGCAACTTGTGCTGAGTGTGGTGGACCCAGGGGTTCCGCTTCTATGGTACTTTGTCATCTACGACTGCGTATCCAGTACACAAGTCTCCCGAGTCCGTCTGTCTGTGGCAACTACCGTCAGTGTAAAAAGTAAAATCTACACCTTCCAGTGGGTTGTCACTGATGTCAGGCCTTGCAGTGAAATTTTGGGTCAAATATTCCATACAATCATGTGTGTCAGTGTCTGTACTAAATCCTCCTTCACCATCACTCTCATCCCCCACCCTTTGTGCCTGTCCAGGCACACCTGGGAGATACGTTGCAGGATTTAGTGCACTGCATCTCCTTATGGTGATGTTTACAGGGGCCATTAGTGCTAATTCCCACCTTGTAAACCGTGCAGATGAAACGTGTCTGGTTTGGGCAGAATTCAGTAAGGCTGACACTGCATGAGGTGTATGGATGGTCAGGTTGTGACCTAACACTACATCTTCGCTTTTTCTCACTAGCAATGCTATCGCTGCAACACTTCGCAAGCATGTGGGGAGGGATCGTGCTACAGTGTCTAGCTGAGCGCTGTAGTAGGCTACCGGCCTGCTGGCATAACCGTGTTTCTGGGTTAAAACACCTGCCGCACACCTAGCACTCTCTGTACCGTACAATTCAAAGGGTTTCCCATAATCTGGCATATCTAATGCTGGTGCCTGCGATAGGCACTGTTTGAGTCTCTCAAATGCCAGTTCGGACTCGTCTGTGTGCGAAATCCGATCTGGTTTGTTTGATGAGACCATCTCTTGCAAAGGTAAGGCTAGCATGGAAAACCCTGGGATCCAGTTGCGGCAATATCCACACATTCCTAGGAAAGTGCGGATCTGTTGCTGGGTTTGTGGCAGAGTCATGTCACCTGTATTCTATCAGCGGTGAGGTGTCTCAGTCCTTGTGTCAAGCAATGTCCCAAATATTTTACCTTGGTCTGGCATAACTGCAACTTATCCTTTGAAACCTTGTGTCCTGTATCAGAAAGATGAAACAGAAGCTGTTTTGTGTCTCTCAAGGACGATTCGAGTGAATCAGAACACAGCAGTAAGTCATCTACATACTGTATTAATACTGATCCGCTCTCAGGTTGAAAGGATTGTAAACAGTCGTGCAAAGCCTGTGAGAAAATACTTGGGCTGTCAATGAAACCTTGTGGTAAACGAGTCCAGGTGTACTGTACTCCTCTGTATGTAAATGCAAACAAGTATTGGCTGTCAGGGTGCAGAGGTACCGAGAAGAAGGCGGAGCAGAGATCAATAACAGTGAAAAATTTCGCAGTGGGAGGGATTTGCATAAGGATGACAGCTGGATTTGGCACTACAGGGAATTGGCTCTCGACTATTTTGTTGATCCCCTTTAGATCCTGCACTAGCCTGTAACCCCTCCCCCCACTCTTTTTCACAGGGAAGATGGGACTATTGGCAGTGCTGGACATCCTGCTAGGATGTTCTGTTGCAGCAAGCGCTCTATGACTGGGTACACTCCTAACTCCACCTCTGGCTTCAGAGGATACTGTGGGATTTTTGGAGCTATCCTAACATCTTTTACTTGCACCACTACAGGAGCTACATTTGCCATCAATCCTGTGTCTTGTCCATCTTTGGTCCAAAGTGACTCCGGTATCTGGGAGATCATTTCCTCTACCTTGGATGGACACCTGTCTGTAACAGCAGTGTGTGACATTAACCTTTGAGGGGAGTCTAGCATATCCTGCACTTCCTGAGCGTGATTCTTGGGTATATCTAAGAAAACACCTTCAGGAGTACAATATATGACACACCCCATCTTACACAGTAAATTTCTCCCAAGTAGATTAGTCGGAGCCGATGCAGCTAGCAAAAAAGGAGTGCTTGGTCTGCAAAGGCCCTATCGTAATCTCTGCTGGTTTACTTAAAGGGTAGTGTTGTACTACTCCTGTTACTCCCATTGCTGGAATTGTTTTATCCGTGGTTTTCATACCCACCGTTGAATTTAACACTGACTTGGCCGCCCCCGTATCTACAAGGAAAGGTAGTGATCTACCAGCTACATCAATTGTGACCTCAGGTTCACTTCCAAGGCTCGCAATTAATTTCACTGGCTGCAGACTACAGGTGTGGCCTGACCCCTATTGTAAGTTGTGACCATCCCGCAGCACGTTGGCAGCTACAATATGTGAGGGGGGTAACTGAGAATTTTCAGAGACCTGCCAGTCTCTCTTTGGTGGGTACCTCTTTGTTTCCCCTGCATGTGGCTCATAACTCCTCCTCTGCGGTCCCTGGTCCCATTTGCGTGCGCCATACTGTGTGTCATGTTCTGGTCTAGGGGGTCGATATACCTTATGTGGGTCTCTAAATCTGCAATTCCGTGCAATATGTCCTTCCTTATGGCAGTTATAACATTTTACCACATACGACTTACCATCAGGGGTCTGGGGCTTAGGCTGAGGTGGCCTTGTTGTAAGGGCCTGTATACTTACTGCCATCAGCTTATCCCCCTGTGACTCCCTGTGTCTAACGATGTTCCGATCATGCCCAACAGCGGTCTCTCTCAAAGCAGCCACCGACATACCTCTCCAGTTAGGTTGAGTGGTTTGTACCCTAGTTCTCAACACTTCCTTTAACCCATCCATTAATACAGAAACCGCTACTTCCCTATGGTGCGCATTTTCCTCAATGTCTACAACTCCAGTGTGTCTAGCCATTTCCTCTAATGCCCTATAGAAATAGTCAGAAGCAGTTTCACCTTCTTTTTGTCTAATGGAGAAAATTTTATTCCACTTGACAACAGTTGGGAAATATACTCCTAACTGCAGATTGATCTGTTTAACATTCTCCTGATTGTATTCATCAGTGAGAGGTACCTCTTCATCTAATTTACAATCAGTAATGAATTTCACAGGGTCAATGGTAGAGGGCAAACATGCCCGCAGCACTGTCCGCCAATCTTTGTTATTGGGTTTGGCGGCGTTACCTAGTTCTTTAATAAACCTTTGACATGCGGCTAGATCTTTCCTGGGATCGGGAAATTCAGACATAATTGTCCTGAATTCTGTCCGGGACCAGGGACAATGCATTGCAATGTTCCTGATGGGAGTGACTCCCTGTGCGTCTGTCTTTCCATTGGGGACTGCGATCACCCTGACAGGATTAAGTTCAATTACATCACTCTGGGTTGATTCTACAATGTGAGGTGTGATTGTTTCTGCATAATGTACAGTTCCGTACTTACCTGTGGACACGACCTCACCTGTCCCTCCACTAGGGGCCTTCGCTACTGCTCTTACTGGTTGGGCCGTGCCCACTGTAGTATCTTGTATGGTGGCTGCTAGAGAGAGTGCCGATATTGTGGTGGGCTCATCTTCCTGGTCGCAGTCCTGAGGGAAGTTTAAGATGGGATACAACTTGCACGGGTTAGCATTAGCATCAATATCCTTATCTACTTTACTCGTATTACCATTAATACATTTATTAAGTGCACTTTTATCGTATACCAGTATGCCATTCTCTGTAGCCATTTTCTCTCCTGTTATGTATGGTGGTGGTGGTGCTGTTGCTATCAGTTTCCTGCCAGGGTTGGAACCAGCTGCTTGAGCTAATCCCTGTTGTATCTCACCCTCCTGTTGCCATAACTGTAAATAATCATAATGTCTAATCCTTTGTTTCTTGGATTTTATCAGACATATCCTTCTCCTTAGATTTTGCAACACCTCAGGATTAAAACTGCCTACCCTAGGGAATGGTTACCTATCGTCCACAGTCAAACGTTCCCACTCATTGCATAAGACCTCTGCGTGTGATCCATATTTCTCACACATTATGTACCTCGCCAACCCTTTGGGCCGCGGAATATCAACCTGAACCCTGGTTGATCGTCCATTACTTGAGCAACTGGCCCCCATTCTTTGCAGGTATTGCCTTCTCAGCGAATTCCTACAAAAACCAAATTACTCAATATAAGGCAACGGTGAAAGTTCTCCGAGTGCTCTCACCCACCCACGCCCCTGCTGGCCAATACACCGAACACTGTGCCCAGTGCCGGTTGTACCCAACCTCGGGCTCCCGTGTAACCATTATTTACTGAGAGCGTGTGGGAGTATGCTACCCCTCCCAGTAAATATCAGTTGTTGGAGATTTCCTGAGTGACCAGCGAAACTCCCTTAAAATAAAAAAAACTGTTACACAAATCACGTTACGTGTACAATTAGCGTCTATGATCCCGCAAATTGAGTGGGTATCAAGGTGAACTAACTAATGCACACAGTAACGTGCGGTACAGTCGCACTGCGTATAAGTAACTATTACTTATCCGCCGAACGACCAGCGGAATCGACTGTTTAGGCTGCGAAACTTCAGCCGGAGCGTATTCTCAAAACGGGCCTATATGGGAACTACGCAAACCCCCCGGGGCTGCGCTCTCTACCTCTGACCTTTCTCAGGCCAGGGTTTTCAGAACTTCGCTTGACCTGGTCAGCGGATTTATGACTTCGCCGACCTTTTGGTCTGCTGATTGCTACCTTGCTCCTTTGTACTCTTATACAATGTTAACGTGAGCAAGCCAGTCCCACGCCACCAATTGTCAACTCACCTGGTGTACTCTCCTACGGGATCCCGAATTCCCTTAGGTCCAAAACCTTTATTGTTTGCACACTCACTCTTGCTCACTCATATACACTTCGATTTTTCTGTACAGAAAATTACTTTCATTCAGGTAAAACAGGCTAATCCCAGAGGTGATGCAATAAGAGAAGGATCCTTTAAACTATAATATTGGAAACTGAACAAATTTGTGCTATTATCGCGTGGCTACCGTATCGCCTAAACTAAAACAATGCTAACGTGTGATTTGTATTAAGTGGGCGTATCTGTACGCACGTAGCGTAAACACGCCACGTGTGTAGGCCTTTGCGTTGCGTACGCAGTCCCGTACGCTGTCCGAGACACGTGTACAAAGGCCGGATACGCCCGCAGTAACACAAATAACACGTTTCTATAAATGTAAACAATATTCAACTATAATCGCTTACAAAACACCACACAGTATCTCCTGTATAAACCTTTATAACTGGGTCAGGCTGCGTGTGTGTTTTACAATTACTCCCTTAAATATTACTCTTTACTTGTAACTAAAATAGCAACAAATTTCTCAGCACGTGATCAATGCTAATGGCAAACAAGAGGGTAGATATGCGAAAATGCACCAATGAAATACAGGTGTGTGCGTGTGTTACGTGTGTTGTGTGTGTTGCGTGCGCAGTTGGCACCAAACAGAAATTTAACAGATTTAAAACCAAACAATAGCTTTACGTTCTTACCTTCCGGATCCCACCAGCATCCCTTCAAACCAAGCAGAGCAGACGCTTATCTAATCAGCACTAATGTATCCCCGACCACAAAATGGCTAACAGGGGATACTACCTTCCCACCCTTTGCTGATAGATAAAAGTCTGCCTTGCCCTGCTAGGCTGCGGATATGAGGAGAACCGGACGAGCTCCCAATTGATAATGTCAATTATTATCTTTAAACATAAAGCTATACACTATTACCGTGGAGCCGCTAGACCACGTGCACGTGCTACGCACTTTGTACGCTATTTGCGTACAGAGTCCCGCACGTGGTACGCACTTGGCGTACACACGCTGCGCTGAGTGTACGGAATACACACAGCGGGCGCACACACAGTGGATAACCTTTAAACCTTGTTAATAAAACACAGTAAAAATATACTTATACTCTAAACCTTAGTAGTCAAATACTGTAATGATGTAACGCTTAAAAATCTTAACAATGTATATGCTGTTTGAGCGATTGAGACGCTAAGAGAGCCCTTTGCAGGAAAGTGAAAACACAACACCGGTTTTGGTTAAAACCACAGCAGCTCTAACACTGCCGTGGATTATTCGGAGAAAAAGGGGAAAACAATATAAGTTATACACTACAAGCTAACACAGAAATCTAACAGAATAACAGAGAATAAAACGAACAATGGCGAACAATGGCTACAGAGAATATACATACGTGGGGAATCTTTCGCATGCGCGACCTGGAATCCAGTCCTCAGCTATCAGGTAGAAAGCCTTCAGAGACATGAGGCTGGCCAGGCAACAGTGGTCTTTATATACACAACATACATTCACAATACAATGGTACCTGTAATCTCATTGTTCATTGGACACAGGGATGTGTCTCTACATTACAGCAAATGTCATAGGTGGATTTGAACAGGTGGGCTGTGTCTTTCCCCAACTGCTCTGGTGGGAGGTATCCTCAGGATTCCTGCCGCATGTGTAATTTACAGCAAATACAGTTAATGTTCATAATCTACTTCTGTACATAACTATACGCAGGATCGAGCGATCCTTTCCTAAATGTTACTCTTAAAATACCCTACAGCTGGATACTAGACACCACCTTTCAACCTTTATCTGACCCTTCCTATCATGCAAAGAGGAATCTCTCTGTCCAGGAACAGTTTAAATTAATCATACTCTCTGACATGGTCTAGGGGAATATTAACTACAAAATGCACTATTTGGGTTAAATATGCTACGATCGAGTCGCACGCAACACGCTCACAAACTCCGCCGTAAATACACATCTCATGCGCACGATCGCCGGAGCGATCTTACGCAACTTGCGAGTATGTGCACGCACGGGGGAACAGGTGCACGAGCAGCGTGCATGTGCATGAGGGATTAGTACAAGGGGTATGCATCATGATATTTTTCGACTTTGACAGAAGTGAGCCATGCGAGGGTACACGGTGCACTAATTGGGGTTCCCCGTCACTTTACAAAGAAAATGACACCAGAAAAAGGCCAAAAACTCATGTCAACCTTTTGACCTGTCGACCTAGTACTGGTCAACCTAATGACCATGTCGACCTAGTTACCCTGTCGACCTAATGCATGTTGACCAATAGTGGCCGACCTAATGACTGTCAACCTAAGTTGGGTCGACCCAATGAGTTATACCCATGCCATTAATACTTTATTTAGTCTTTGGATTTCTGAGACCCAAGTGCATGCTTTTGATTTGATACATGTTTTCCTTCTCACCCCTGATGCTCCTAAGCTCCTGGATGTCCTCATCAGACCACATACTGGACAGCCTTTCCAAGCCCTCTCCAGACATGTGCCCATGGCCTTCTCGCTCCAGACCTGTGTGACCAATACCCAGCTACCCAGCTTTCCAATTACTGTGTGTGCCCAGTGCTCAGCTCTCCTTCCAAGCCCTCTTTCTCCTGACCTGTGTGCTCTGTACCCAGTAACCAGCTCACCTTCCAGGACCACTCTATGCCCAGTGACCAGTGCCCAGCTCTCCTTCCAGGACCACTCTGTGCCCAGTGCCCAGCTCTCCTTCCAGGCCTGCTCTGTGCCCTTTCTGTGTGCACCCAGCTCTCTATGAAGGCCCACTCTGTGCCCAGTCTGTGTGAACCCAGCTATCCTTCCAGGCCTTCTCTCTGCCCAGCTCATCTGTGCGTGCACATAAACAGCCTCTCCCAGTGCGTGGATGCATCTCCCCTGGTCTCTGGATGATTACCTCTGCAGCCAGCACTCTGGAGGGACCAATCAGAAGCTTTTGCAATTGTCCGGGATGAAAAACTCAATTAAGAGCTGTTTCTACTGCAGTGTTACTGGGTTTTACCTGCTAAAAACCCTGCTCAATACCCAGGAAAAATTCCTTGGTCAGTAGACCTGGGATTTTTTCCTTGGAGCCATTTAGACACAGCAATTAACTGGGTTTTCAACTGGGCTTTTTAGGCAGTGGAAAAGAGGTACTACTCCAGTATTGATTTACAGCATTCTGCTCCAGTGCTGTCTGGAAAACCTGCTCTTGCATTGCTTCATAGCATTCTGCTCCAGTGTTATCTGAAGAAAAACTAACCTGCTCCGGTACTGCTTCACGACATTCTGCTTCAGTGCTATCTGAAAAACCTTCTCCATCTACAGATTGGGTAATTATTAGCTTTTTTATCCTGTTTTATCAGCCTTCTTAATTACCAGCTTTATTTCTGAACTGAGTGATATTAAACCTTATTGGTTCACCTATAGTTTAGTAGTGCTTATATTATTCCTGCAAACATGTGCGCAGAGTAAATTCTTAGAGCTGTAACAATCTTATAGTGTTAATTCTGAAACAGGATTCTGAAACTGTGTGCAGTAGGCTGTTAAAGCCAGTACTGATGGGAGAGATGTGTGCTGAGCGATCTTAACACAGACCATTCAGCACACATCTCTCCCCCCCGCTCAGCACAGTATGATGTGTGCTGAGCAAGGGAAAGAGACGGGGACCACTCAATTCACCCAGCGCTGAAGTGAGCGGCTCACTAGATTGAGCCTGCATGCAGGCTCAATATAGCACTGGCGATAGTGATGCGCGGGGCCACACATCGCTATTGCTGGGGGGCATACACATGACAGATCCATGCTTAAAATCTAAGCAATCTATTTAGATTGCTTAGATTTTAAGCACGGATATCTCCTTGTGTAACCCCCTTTAGAGAACAAAGCTAATTAAATCACCCACCCTTGATGTCTGGATCAAATTGAATAGTCCTGACCAGAGCCTCCAGGTCAACATAGAGATGAGCGGGTTCGGTTCCTCGGAATCCGAACCCGCCCGAACTTCATGTTTTTTTACACTGGTCCGAGCGACTCAGATCTTCCCGCCTTGCTCGGTTAACCCGAGCGCGCCCGAACGTCATCATCACGCTGTCGGATTCTCGCGAGGCTCGGATTCTATCGCGAGACTCGGATTCTATATAAGGAGCCGCGCGTCGCCGCCATTTTCACACGTGCATTGAGATTCATAGGGAGAGGACGTGGCTGGCGTCCTCTCCGTTTATAGAGATTCGAGAAGAGAGTGAGACAGAGAGAGACACAGTAGTAATTTTGGGGAGCATTAGGAGGAGTACTACTACTACTAGTACTTGCTGAAGTGATAGAGATAGTGTGACTGTATTATCTGACTTGTGGGGGAGACACTGACAGTGGGGAGCAGTTAGAGTCTGAGAGCAGGACTCAGGACTCAGGAGTACATATAACGTACAGTGCACACTTTTGCTGCCAGAGTGCCAGCCACACTGCCATTGTTTGTGACCACACTGACCACCAGTATAATATATATTGTGATTGTCTGCTTAGGACTCAGGAGTACTACTTGCAAGTTGCTGATAGTGTGACCAGTGACCTGACCACCAGTTTAATAATCACCACCAGTTTATGAGTTTAATATATATATATATATATATATAATTGTATATAATATATATATAATATTGTATACCACCTAGCACCTACCCGTGTTTTTTTTTTTTTTCTTTCTTCTTTATACATACTACTATAGTAGCTTACTGTAGCAGTCTGCGGTGCTGCTGAGCTGACAGTGTCCAGCAGGTCCGTCATCAGTCATTACATAATAAATATATATACCTGTCCGGCTGCAGTACTAGTGATATTATATATACATATATATTGATTTCATCTCATTATCATCCAGTCTATATTATCAGCAGACACAGTACGTTAGTCCACGGCTGTAGCTACCTCTGTGTCGGCACTCGGCAGTCCATCCATAATTGTATACCACCTACCCGTGGTTGTTTTTTTTTTCTTTCTTCTTTATACATACTACTATAGTAGCTTACTGTAGCAGTCTGCGGTGCTGCTGAGCTGACAGTGTCCAGCAGGTCCGTCATCAGTCATTACATAATAAATATATAATATATACCTGTCCGGCTGCAGTACTAGTGATATTATATATACATATATATTGATTTAATCTCATTATCATCCAGTCTATATTATCAGCAGACACAGTACGGTAGTCCACGGCTGTAGCTACCTCTGTGTCGGCACTCGGCAGTCCATCCATAATTGTATACCACCTACCCGTGGTTGTTTTTTTTTCTTTCTTCTTTATACATACTACTATAGTAGCTTACTGTAGCAGTCTGCGGTGCTGCTGAGCTGACAGTGTCCAGCAGGTCCGTCATCAGTCATTACATAATAAATATATATACCTGTCCGGCTGCAGTACTAGTGATATTATATATACATATATATTGATTTCATCTCATTATCATCCAGTCTATATTATCAGCAGACACAGTACGTTAGTCCACGGCTGTAGCTACCTCTGTGTCGGCACTCGGCAGTCCATCCATAATTGTATACCACCTACCCGTGTTTTTTTTTTTCTTTCTTCTTTATACATACTACTATAGTAGCTTACTGTAGCAGTCTGCGGTGCTGCTGAGCTGACAGTGTCCAGCAGGTCCGTCATCAGTCATTACATAATAAATATATATACCTGTCCGGCTGCAGTACTAGTGATATTATATATACATATATATTGATTTCATCTCATTATCATCCAGTCTATATTATCAGCAGACACAGTACGTTAGTCCACGGCTGTAGCTACCTCTGTGTCGGCACTCGGCAGTCCATCCATAATTGTATACCACCTACCCGTGGTTGTTTTTTTTTTCTTTCTTCTTTATACATACTACTATAGTAGCTTACTGTAGCAGTCTGCGGTGCTGCTGAGCTGACAGTGTCCAGCAGGTCCGTCATCAGTCATTACATAATAAATATATAATATATACCTGTCCGGCTGCAGTACTAGTGATATTATATATACATATATATTGATTTCATCTCATTATCATCCAGTCTATATTATCAGCAGACACAGTACGGTAGTCCACGGCTGTAGCTACCTCTGTGTCGGCACTCGGCAGTCCATCCATAATTGTATACCACCTACCCGTGTTTTTTTTTTTTTCTCTGACGTCCTAAGTGGATGCTGGGGACTCCGTCAGGACCATGGGGATTAGCGGCTCCGCAGGAGACAGGGCACAAAAGTAAAAGCTTTTAGGATCAGGTGGTGTGCACTGGCTCCTCCCCCTATGACCCTCCTCGAAGCCTCAGTTAGATTTTTGTGCCCGGCCGAGAAGGGTGCAATCTAGGTGGCTCTCCTAAAGAGCTGCTTAGAGTAAAAGTTTTGTTAGGTTTTTTATTTTCAGTGAGTCCTGCTGGCAACAGGCTCACTGCATCGAGGGACTTAGGGGAGAGAAGTGAACTCACCTGCGTGCAGGATGGATTGGCTTCTTAGGCTACTGGACACCATTAGCTCCAGAGGGAGTCGGAACACAGGTCTCACCCTGGGGTTCGTCCCGGAGCCGCGCCGCCGACCCCCTTGCAGATGCCGAAAAATGAAGAGGTCCTGAAACCGGCGGCAGAAGACTTTTCAGTCTTCATAAGGTAGCGCACAGCACTGCAGCTGTGCGCCATTGTTGTCAGCACACTTCATAGCAGCGGTCACTGAGGGTGCAGGGCGCTGGGGGGGGCGCCCTGGGCAGCAATGATAGTACCTTATTCTGGCTAAAAATACATCACATATAGCCCCTGGGGGCTATATGGATGTATTTAACCCCTGCCAGGTCTCAGAAAAACGGGAGAAGAAGCCCGCCGAAAAGGGGGCGGGGCCTATTCTCCTCAGCACACAGCGCCATTTTCCCTCACAGAAATGCTGGTGGGAAGGCTCCCAGGCTCTCCCCTGCACTGCACTACAGAAACAGGGTTAAAACAGAGAGGGGGGGCACTTATTTGGTGATATGACTATATATATTAAAATGCTATAAGGGAAAAACACTTATATAAAGGTTGTCCCTGTATAATTATAGCGTTTTTGGTGTGTGCTGGCAAACTCTCCCTCTGTCTCCCCAAAGGGCTAGTGGGGTCCTGTCCTCTATCAGAGCATTCCCTGTGTGTGTGCTGTGTGTCGGTACGTGTGTGTCGACATGTATGAGGACGATGTTGGTGAGGAGGCGGAGCAATTGCCTGTAATGGTGATGTCACTCTCTAGGGAGTCGACACCGGAATGGATGGCTTATTCAAGGAATTACGTGATAATGTCAACAGAGACGGCCGGCAAACAAAATAGTACCTGTCCAGGCGTCTCAAACACCGTCAGGGGCTTTAAAACGCCCATTTACCTCAGTCGGTCGACACAGACACAGACACGGACACTGATTTCAGTGTCGACGGTGAAGAAACAAACGTATTTTCCTTTAGGGCCACACGTTACTTGTTAAGGGCAATGAAGGAGGTGTTACATATTTCTGATACTACAAGTACCACAAAAAAGGGTATTATGTGGGGTGTGAAAAAACTACCTGTAGTTTTTCCTGAATCAGATAAATTAAAGAAGTGTGTGATGATGCGTGGGTTTCCCCCGATAGAAAATTATTGGCGGTATACCCAGTGGCGTAACTAGAAATTTTTCTCCCCCAAGCCAAAAAATTCTTTGGCGCCCCCCCCCCCCCCCCCCACCCACCGCATAATTGGGAGCAAGAAAGGGATAAATATGCGCGCGCCGAAGGCGCGCGCTGCAAAAAAAAGGGGCGTGGTTTTGTTGGGATGGGCGTGGTTTCTCATAAAGGGGCGTGGTATTGCAGGAAAAGACTACCTTATACCCCAGTTTTGCAACCTGCACGCCCAGACGTTAGCCACCACAGGAAAGAAAAATAATCCTGATTCATGCCCCTTACATTATTTGTCATTTTTCCTCCTTATAGTAATGCCCAGTATACATTATGCCACATACTGCAATGGCCCTTAGACATTATTCCACACACAATAATGCACATGACACATTATGCCACACACCATAATGCCCCCGACACATTATGCCACACACCGTAATGCCTGTGACACATTATGCCACACACCGTAATGCCTGTGACACATTATGCCACACACCGTAATGCCCCCGACACATTATGACAGGAATCGCAATGCCCGTTATACATTATGCTATACACTGCAATGCCCCTGATACATTATAGCACATACAATGCCTGTGACACATTATGACACACACCGCAATGACCTTGAGACATTATACCACAATGCCCGTGATATAGTATACCATACACCGTAATGCCTGTGACACATACCGCAATGCCCTGCCCGTTATACCCTATGCCACACACCGCAATGCCCGTTATGTATTATGCCACACTGCAATGACCCTGAGACATTATACCACATACCACAATGCCCGTGATATAGTATACCACACACCGTAATGCCTGACACATTATGACACACACCGCAATGTCCGTGATACATTATGCCACACACTGCAATGACCCTGAGACATTATACCACATATCACAATGCCCGCGATATAGTATACCATACACCGTAATGCCTGTGACACATTATGACACACACCGCAATGTCCGTGATACATTATGCCACACACCGTAATGCCCATTACACATTAAGTCCTACAGTAAGGCTTCTAATTACTTTTCAATTACCTTCTCGTTGTCAGGGGTTTCATGCACTGGGTGTCATGCTCGTTGCCAGGTGTTTCATGCACTGGGTGTCATGCTCGTTGTCAGGTGTTTCATGCACTGGGTGTCATGCTCGTTGCTAGGAGGTAGTCCTTGTTGCTAGGGCTGTGCTCCCAGTGCCACATATGACCCCAGTGCCAGATATTCCCCCACGGTGCCAGGTACTCACATGCCCCCGGTGCCAAATATAGCCCCCCCCATGTGCCAGGTACACATATACCCCCCCCCCCCAGTGCCACATATGCCCCCAGTGCCAGATATTCCCCCCCAGTGCAACATATGCCCCCAATGACAGATATTCCCCCCGTGCCAGATATGCCGCCAGTGCCATATATTCCCCCCCAGTGCCACATATGCCCCCAGTGCCAGATATTCCCCCAGTGCCAGATATCCCCCCTAGTGCCAGACATCCCCCCCAGTGCCATATATGCCCCAGTGCCAGACATCCCCCCCCCAGTGCCATATCCCCCCCAGTGCCAGACATCCCCCCCCAGTGCCATATATGCCCCAGTGCCAGACATCCCCCCCAGTGCCATATATGCCCCAGTGCCAGACATCCCCCCCCAGTGCCAGATATCCCCCCCAGTGCCAGACATCCCCCCCCCCAGTGCCAGATATCCCCCCCCCCAGTGTCATATATGCCCCAGTGCCAGATATCCCCCCTAGTGCCAGACATCTCCCCCCCAGTGCCATATATGCCCCAGTGCCAGACATCCCCCCCCAGTGCCAGATATCCCCCCCAGTGCCAGACATCCCCCCCCCAGTGCCATATATGCCCCAGTGCCAGATCTCCCCCCTAGTGCCACACATCCCCCCCCCCCAGTGCCAGATATCCCCCCCAGTGCCAGACATCCCCCCCCCCCCAGTGCCATATATGCCCCAGTGCCAGATATCCCCCCTAGTGCCAGACATCTCCCCCCCAGTGCCATATATGCCCCAGTGCCAGACATCCCCCTCCCCCAGTACCAGATATTCCCCCCAGTGCCGCCGTCGCCGCTTATTGGAGGGACACGGAGGGCACAGCGTCTCCTGTGTCCCTCCTGCTGCATTATCTCCGGCGGCCGCGGGTCTAATAGGGGGAAGTGCCGTCCGTGAGCCAATTAGAGCTCACGGACGGCACTTCCCCCTATTAGACCCGCGGCCGCCGGAGATGATGCAGGAGGGACACAGGAGAGGCACACGCTGTGCCGTCCGTGTCCCTCCAACAAGCGGCGGCGGGAAGGAGACAGCAGACTGACATGCGGGCGCTCGTCCGCATGTCAGTCTGCTGTAATCAGTGGCGCCCCCGCAGCCCCTCGCCCCCAAGCCACCGCGAGGACTGCGGGGGCAGTAGTTACGCCACTGGGTATACCCTTTCCCGCCAGAAGTTAGGGCGCGTTGGGAAACACCCCTTAGGGTGGATAAGGCGCTCACACGCTTATCAAAACAAGTGGCGGTACCGTCTCCAGATAGGGCCGTCCTCAAGGAAAATATCCTAAGAAGTATATACACACATACTGGTGTTATACTGCGACCAGCGATCGCCTCAGCCTGGATGTGCAGAGCTGGGGTGGCTTGGTCGGATTCCCTGACTAAAAATATTGATACCCTTGACAGGGACAGTATTTTATTGACTATAGAGCATTTAAAGGATGCATTTCTATATATGCGAGATGCACAGAGGGATATTTGCACTCTGGCATCAAGAGTAAGTGCGATGTCCATATCTGCCAGAAGATGTTTATGGACACGACAGTGGTCAGGTGATGCAGATTCCAAACGGCACAAAGAAGTATTGCCGTATAAAGGGGAGGAGTTATTTGGGGTCGGTCCATCGGACCTGGTGGCCACGGCAACTGCTGGAAAATCCACCGTTTTTACCCTAAGTCACATCTCTGCAGAAAAAGACACCGTCTTTTCAGCCTCAGTCCTTTCGTCCCCATAAGAGTCATATCTGCCCAGGGATAGAGGAAGGGGAAGAAGACTGCAGCAGGCAGCCCATTCCCAGGGACAGAAGCCCTCCACCGCTTCTGCCAAGTTTCTCAGCATGACGCTGGGGCCGTACAGGACCCCTGGATCCTACAAGTAGTATCCCAGGGGTACAGATTGGAAAGTCGAGACGTTTCCCCCTCGCAGGTTCCTGAAGTCTGCTTTACCAACGTCTCCCTCCGACAGGGAGGCAGTATTGGAAACAATTCACAAGCTGTATTCCCAGCAGGTGATAATCAAAGTACCCCTCCTACAACAAGGAAAGGGGTATTATTCCACACTATGTTGTGGTACTGAAGCCAGAAGGCTCGGTGAGACCTATTCTAAATCTGAAATATTTGAACACTGACAAAGGTTCAAATCAAGATGGAGTCACTCAGAGCAGTGATAGCGAACCAGGAAGAAGGGGACTATAGGGTGTCCTGGGACATCAGGGATACTTACCTCCATGTCCCAATTTGCCCTTCTCACCAAGGGTACCTCAGGTTCGTGGTACAGAACTGTCACTATCAGTTTCAGACGCTGCCGTTTGGATTGTCCACGGCACCCCGGGTCTTTACCAAGGTAATGGCCGAAATGATGATTCTTCTTCAAAGAAAATGGACGACCTCCTGATAAGAGCAAGGTCCAGAGAACAGTTGGAGGTCGGAGTAGCACTATCTCAAGTAGTTCTACGACAGCACGGGTGGATTCTAAATATTCCAAAACCGCAGTTGTTTCCGACGACACATCGGCTGTTCCTAGGGATGATTCTGGACACAGTCCAGAAAAGGGTGTTTCTCCCGGAGAAGAAAGCCAGGGAGTTATCCGAGCTAGTCAGGAACCTCCTAAAACCAGGAAAAGTGTCAGTGCATCATTGCACAAGGGTCCTGGGTAAAATGGTGGCTTCTTACGAAGCGATTCCATTCGGCAGTTTTCACGCAAGAACTTTTCAGTGGGATCTGCTGGAAAAATGGTCCGGATCGCATCTTCAGATGCATCAGCGGATAACCCTGTCTCCAAGGACAAGGGTGTTTCTTCTGCGGTGGCTGCAAAGTACTCATCTACTAATGGGCCGCAGATTCGGCATTCAGGAAGGGTCCTGGTGACCAGGGATGCCAGCCTGAGAGGCTGGGGAGCAGTCACACAGGGAAAAAATTTCCAGGGAGTGTGATCAAGTCTGGAGAATTATCTCCACATAAATATACTGGAGCTAAGGGCAAGTTACAATGCTCTAAGCTTAGCAAGACCTCTGCTTCAAGGTCAGCCGGTATTGATCCAGTGGGACAACATCACGGCAGTCGCCCACGTAAACAGACAGGGCGGCACAAGAAGCAGAAGGGCAATAGCAGAAACTGCAAGGATTCTTCGCTGGGTGGAAAATCAGGTGATAGCACTGTCAGCAGTGTTCATTCCGACGCCCGGGAGAGTGGGGACTTCATCGGGAAGTCTTCCACATGATTGTGAACCATTGGGAAAGACCAAAGGTGGACATGATGGCGTCCCGCCTGAACAAAAAACTGGACAGGTATTGCGCCAGGTCAAGAGACCCTCAGGCAATAGCTGTGGACGCTCTGGTAACACCGTGGGTGTACCAGTCAGTGTATGTGTTCCCTCCTCTGCCTCTCATACACAAGGTACTGAGAATTATAAGACGGAGAGGAGTAAGAACTATACTCGTGGCTCTGGATTGGCCAAGAAGGACTTGGTACCCGGAACTTCAAGAGATGCTCACAGAGGACTCATGGCCTCTGCCGCTAAGAAAGGACCTGCTTCAGCAGGGACCCTGTCTGTTCCAAGACTTACCGCGGCTGCGTTTGACGGCATGGCGGTTGAACGCCGGATCCTGAAGGAAAAAGGCATTCCGGAGGAAGTCATTCCTATCCTGATCAAAGCCAGGAAGGAGGGGACCGCACAACATTATCACCGTATTTGGCGAAAAATTGTTGCGTGGTGTGAGGCCAGGAGGGCCCCCACGGAGGAATTTTAACTCGGTCGATTCCTGCATTTCCTGAAGACAGGAGTGTCTATGGGCCTCAAATTGGGGTCCATTAAGGTTCAGATTAAGGCCCTGTCGATTTTCTTCCAGAAAGAATTGGCTTCAGTTCCTGAAGTCCAGACGTTTGTTAAGGGAGTATTGCATATACAGCCCCTTTTGTGCCTCCAGTGGCACCGTGGGATCTCAACGTAGTGTTGGGATTCCTCAAATCACATTGGTTTGAACCGCTCAAATCTGTGGGTTTTAAATATCTCACATGGAAAGTGACCATGCGGTTGGCCCTGGCCTCGGCCAGGCGAGTGTCAGAATTGGTGGCTTTGTCTTACAAAAGCCCATATCTGATTTTCCATTCGGACAGGGCAGAACTGCGGACTCGTCCCCAGTTTCTTCCTAAGGTGGTGTCAGCGTTTCACCTGAACCAACCTATTGTGGTACCTGCGGATACTAGGGACTTGGAGGACTCCAAGTTGCTAGACGTTGTCAGGGCCCTGAAAATATATGTTCCAGGACGGCTGGAGTCAGAAAGTCTGACTCGCTGTTTATACTTTATGCACCCAACAAGCTGGGTGCTCCGGCTTCTAAGCAGACGATTGCTCGTTGAATTTGTAGTACAATTCAGCTCGCACATTCTGTGGCAGGCCTGCCACAGCCAAAATCTGTAAATGCCCAATCCACAAGGAAGGTGGGCTCATCTTGGGCGGCTGCCCGAGGGGTCTCGGCTTTACAACTTTGCCGAGCTGCTACTTGGTCAGGGGCAAACACGTTTGCAAAATTCTACAAATTTGATACCCTGGCTGAGGAGGACCTGGAGTTCTCTCGTTCGGTGCTGCAGAGTCATCCGCACTCTCCCGCCCGTTTGGGAGCTTTGGTATAATCCCCATGGTCCTGACGGAGTCCCCAGCATCCACTTAGGACGTCAGAGAAAATAAGAATTTACTTACCGATAATTCTATTTCTCGTAGTCCGTAGTGGATGCTGGGCGCCCATCCCAAGTGCGGATTGTCTGCAATACTTGTACATAGTTATTGTTACAAAAATCGGGTTATTATTGTTGTGAGCCATCTTTTCAGAGGCTCCGCTGTTATCATGCTGTTAACTGGGTTCAGATCACAGGTTGTACAGTGTGATTGGTGTGGCTGTTATGAGTCTTACCCGGGATTCAAAATCCTTCCTTATTGTGTACGCTCGTCCGGGCACAGTATCCTAACTGAGGCTTGGAGGAGGGTCATAGGGGGAGGAGCCAGTGCACACCACCTGATCCTAAAAGCTTTTACTTTTGTGCCCTGTCTCCTGCGGAGCCGCTAATCCCCATTGTCCTGACGGAGTCCCCAGCATCCACTACGGACTACGAGAAATAGAATTATCGGTAAGTAAATTCTTATTTTCTTTCTTCTTTATACATACTACTATAGTAGCTTACTGTAGCAGTCTGCGGTGCTGCTGAGCTGACAGTGTCCAGCAGGTCCGTCATCAGTCATTACATAATAAATATATAATATATACCTGTCCGGCTGCAGTACTAGTGATATTATATATACATACATATTGATTTCATCTCATTATCATCCAGTCTATATTAGCAGCAGACACAGTACGGTAGTCCACGGCTGTAGCTACCTCTGTGTCGGCACTCGGCAGTCCATCCATAATTGTATACCACCTACCCGTGGTTTTTTTTTTTCTTTCTTCTTTATACATACTACTATAGTAGCTTACTGTAGCAGTCTGCGGTGCTGCTGAGCTGACAGTGTCCAGCAGGTCCGTCATCAGTCATTACATAATAAATATATATACCTGTCCGGCTGCAGTACTAGTGATATTATATATACATATATATTGATTTCATCTCATTATCATCCAGTCTATATTAGCAGCAGAAACAGTTCGGTAGTCCACGGCTGTAGCTACCTCTGTGTCGGCACTCGGCAGTCCATCCATAAGTATACTAGTATCCATCCATCTCCATTGTTTACCTGAGGTGCCTTTTAGTTGTGCCTATTAAAATATGGAGAACAAAAATGTTGAGGTTCCAAAATTAGGGAAAGATCAAGATCCACTTCCACCTCGTGCTGAAGCTGCTGCCACTAGTCATGGCCGAGACGATGAAATGCCAGCAACGTCGTCTGCCAAGGCCGATGCCCAATGTCATAGTACAGAGCATGTAAAATCCAAAACACCAAATATCAGTAAAAAAAGGACTCCAAAACCTAAAATAAAATTGTCGGAGGAGAAGCGTAAACTTGCCAATATGCCATTTACCACACGGAGTGGCAAGGAACGGCTGAGGCCCTGGCCTATGTTGATGGCTAGTGGTTCAGCTTCACATGAGGATGGAAGCACTCAGCCTCTCGCTAGAAAAATGAAAAGACTCAAGCTGGCAAAAGCACCGCAAAGAACTGTGCGTTCTTCGAAATCCCAAATCCACAAGGAGAGTCCAATTGTGTCGGTTGCGATGCCTGACCTTCCCAACACTGGACGTGAAGAGCATGCGCCTTCCACCATTTGCACGCCCCCTGCAAGTGCTGGAAGGAGCACCCGCAGTCCAGTTCCTGATAGTCAGATTGAAGATGTCAGTGTTGAAGTACACCAGGATGAGGAGGATATGGGTGTTGCTGGCGCTGGGGAGGAAATTGACCAGGAGGATTCTGATGGTGAGGTGGTTTGTTTAAGTCAGGCACCCGGGGAGACACCTGTTGTCCGTGGGAGGAATATGGCCATTGACATGCCTGGTGAAAATACCAAAAAAATCAGCTCTTCGGTGTGGAAGTATTTCAACAGAAATGCGGACAACAGGTGTCAAGCCGTGTGTTGCCTTTGTCAAGCTGTAATAAGTAGGGGTAAGGACGTTAACCACCTCGGAACATCCTCCCTTATACGTCACCTGCAGCGCATTCATAATAAGTCAGTGACAAGTTCAAAAACTTTGGGTGACAGCGGAAGCAGTCCACTGACCAGTAAATCCCTTCCTCTTGTAACCAAGCTCACGCAAACCACCCCACCATCTCCCTCAGTGTCAATTTCCTCCTTACCCAGGAATGCCAATAGTCCTGCAGGCCATGTCACTGGCAATTCTGACGAGTCCTCTCCTGCCTGGGATTCCTCCGATGCATCCTTGAGTGTAATGCCTACTGCTGCTGGCGCTGCTGTTGTTGCTGCTGGGAGTCGATCGTCATCCCAGAGGGGAAGTCGTAAGCCCACTTGTACTACTTCCAGTAAGCAATTGACTGTCCAACAGTCCTTTGCGAGGAAGATGAAATATCACAGCAGTCATCCTGCTGCAAAGCGGATAACTGAGGCCTTGACAACTATGTTGGTGTTAGACGTACGTCCGGTATCCGCCGTTAGTTCACAGGGAACTAGACAATTTCTTGAGGTAGTGTGCCCCCATTACCAAATACCATCTAGGTTCCACTTCTCTAGGCAGGCGATACCGAGAATGTACACGGACGTCAGAAAAAGACTCACCAGTGTCCTAAAAAATGCAGTTGTACCCAATGTCCACTTAACCACGGACATGTGGACAAGTGGAGCAGGGCAGGGTCAGGACTATATGACTGTGACAGCCCACTGGGTAGATGTATGGACTCCCGCCGCAAGAACAGCAGCGGCGGCACCAGTAGCAGCATCTCGCAAACGCCAACTCTTTCCTAGGCAGGCTACGCTTTGTATCACCGCTTTCCAGAATACGCACACAGCTGAAAACCTCTTACGGCAACTGAGCAAGATCATCGCGGAATGGCTTACCCCAATTGGACTCTCCTGTGGATTTGTGGCATCGGACAACGCCAGCAATATTGTGTGTGCATTAAATCAGGGCAAATTCCAGCACGTCCCATGTTTTGCACATACCTTGAATTTGGTGGTGCAGAATTTTTTAAAAAACGACAGGGGTGTGCAAGAGATGCTGTCGGTGGCCAGAAGAATTGCGGGACACTTTCGGCGTACAGGCACCACGTACAGAAGACTGGAGCACCACCAAAAACAACTGAACCTGCCCTGCCATCATCTGAAGCAAGAAGTGGTAACGAGGTGGAATTCAACCCTCTATATGCTTCAGAGGTTGGAGGAGCAGCAAAAGGCCATTCAAGCCTATACAATTGAGCACGATATAGGAGGTGGAATGCACCTGTCTCAAGCGCAGTGGAGAATGATTTCAACGTTGTGCAAGGTTCTGATGCCCTTTGAACTTGCCACACGTGAAGTCAGTTCAGACACTGCCAGCCTGAGTCAGGTCATTCCCCTCATCAGGCTTTTGCAGAAGAAGCTGGAGACATTGAAGGAGGAGCTAACACGGAGCGATTCCGCTAGGCATGTGGGACTTGTGGATGGAGCCCTTAATTCGCTTAACAAGGATTCACGGGTGGTCAATCTGTTGAAATCAGAGCACTACATTTTGGCCACCGTGCTCGATCCTAGATTTAAAGCCTACCTTGGATCTCTCTTTCCGGCAGACACAAGTCTGCTGGGGTTGAAAGACCTGCTGGTGAGAAAATTGTCAAGTCAAGCGGAACGCGACCTGTCAACATCTCCTCCTTCACATTCTCCCGCAACTGGGGGTGCGAGGAAAAGGCTCAGAATTCCGAGCCCACCCGCTGGCGGTGATGCAGGGCAGTCTGGAGCGACTGCTGATGCTGACATCTGGTCCGGACTGAAGGACCTGACAACGATTACGGACATGTCGTCTACTGTCACTGCATATGATTCTCTCCCCATTGAAAGAATGGTGGAGGATTATATGAGTGACCGCATCCAAGTAGGCACGTCACACAGTCCGTACTTATACTGGCAGGAAAAAGAGGCAATTTGGAGGCCCTTGCACAAACTGGCTTTATTCTACCTAAGTTGCCCTCCCACAAGTGTGTACTCCGAAAGAGTGTTTAGTGCCGCCGCTCACCTTGTCAGCAATCGGCGTACGAGGTTACATCCAGAAAATGTGGAGAAGATGATGTTCATTAAAATGAATTATAATCAATTCCTCCGTGGAGACATTGACCAGCAGCAATTGCCTCCACAAAGTACACAGGGAGCTGAGATGGTGGATTCCAGTGGGGACGAATTGATAATCTGTGAGGAGGGGGATGTACACGGTGATATATCGGAGGATGATGATGAGGTGGACATCTTGCCTCTGTAGAGCCAGTTTGTGCAAGGAGAGATTAATTGCTTCTTTTTTGGTGGGGGTCCAAACCAACCCGTCATTTCAGTCACAGTCGTGTGGCAGACCCTGTCACTGAAATGATGGGTTGGTTAAAGTGTGCATGTCCTGTTTATACAACATAAGGGTGGGTGGGAGGGCCCAAGGACAATTCCATCTTGCACCTCTTTTTTCTTTAATTTTTCTTTGCGTCATGTGCTGTTTGGGGAGTATTTTTTGGAAGGGCCATCCTGCGTGACACTGCAGTGCCACTCCTAGATGGGCCCGGTGTTTGTGTCGGCCACTAGGGTCGCTTATCTTACTCACACAGCTACCTCATTGCGCCTCTTTTTTTCTTTGCGTCATGTGCTGTTTGGGGAGGGTTTTTTGGAAGGGACATCCTGCATGACACTGCAGTGCCACTCCTAGATGGGCCCGGTGTTTGTGTCGGCCACTAGGGTCGCTTATCTTACTCACACAGCTACCTCATTGCGCCTCTTTTTTTCTTTGCGTCATGTGCTGTTTGGGGAGGGTTTTTTGGAAGGGACATCCTGCGTGACACTGCAGTGCCACTCCTAGATGGGCCCGGTGTTTGTGTCGGCCACTAGGGTCGCTTATCTTACTCACACAGCTACTTCATTGCGCCTCTTTTTTTCTTTGCGTCATGTGCTGTTTGGGGAGGGTTTTTTGGAAGGGCCATCCTGCGTGACACTGCAGTGCCACTCCTAGATGGGCCAGGTGTTTGTGTCGGCCACTAGGGTCGCTTAGCTTAGTCATCCAACGACCTCGGTGCAAATTTTAGGACTAAAAATAATATTGTGAGGTGTGAGGTATTCAGAATAGACTGAAAATGAGTGGAAATTATGGTTTTTGAGGTTAATAATACTTTGGGATCAAAATGACCCCCAAATTCTATGATTTAAGCTGTTTTTTAGTGTTTTTTGAAAAAAAACACCCGAATCCAAAACACACCCGAATCCGACAAAAAAAATTCGGTGAGGTTTTTCCAAAACGCGGTCGAACCCAAAACACGGCCGCGGAACCGAACCCAAAACCAAAACACAAAACCCGAAAAATTTCAAGTGCACATCTCTAGGTCAACATATTCAAAGTTTGTGCAAAATGTCAGTTGTTCTTCATCACTATGGTTAAGGGGATCAAGGAATCACTCTTCTCACCTCTGTCTACGACCCTTGAACTTGCATCAACCAGGGATTTTGGCATGTTTGAATGCAAACGACCGAAGACTAAGGGGGTCATTCCGAGTTGATCGCTAGCTGCCATTATTCGCAGCACAGCGATCAGGCTAAAAATATGCATTTGTGCGCATGCTTATGGACCGCAATGCACACGCGCAATGTACGGGTACAAAGTCCTTTGTGGTTTTGCACAGGTTCTAGCGAAGCTTTCAGTCGCACGGCACAATGCAGGAAGATTGACATGAAGTGTGCGTTTCTGGGTGGCAACCGACCATTTTTAGGGAGTGCTTAGAAAAACGCAGGCATGTCGGGGAAAACGCAGGCGTGGCTGGGCGAACGCTGGGTGGGTGTGTGACGCCAAAAGCCGTCTCCCCGTCGTTAGAATCAACGCACATGAAGAGTAACTACAGGGCTGGTCTTGTTTTGCACAAAAAGATTTTGCAGGCGCTCTGCTGCACAAGCGTTCGTACTTCTGCAAAGCGAAAATATACTCCCCCGTGGGCGGCGGCAATGCATTTGCACAGCTGCTAAAAACTGCTAGCGAGTGATCAATTCGGAATAATCCCCTTACTCCCAGGTAAGCGACCCTTCTCCCAACCAAGGTCATAGATCTCAGACCCGGAAATTTGCCGGCATGCTAGACCAAGCAATTTGCTGGGTCTGAAGTCTGAAAGGAGTATTATAGTACAGGAATGTGTCAGGAGTGCATGAAGTAGATCCAAAACAGGTTTACTCAAGAGAAAGAGCTGTAATTATGCAAAGTTTAAAGATATACAAGAAATTGACCATGTAAAATTAGTGTTAAGCCAGTAGATGGCAGCAGAGCATAGACATTAAACTGACTATGCTGAAGAGAATGAGAGCATGTACTGTGGGGGTAATTCAGACCTAATCGCCGCCATGCATTTTCTCCCAGTGTGTGATCAGATCTGAACTGCGCATGCTTATGCACCGCAATGCACAGGGACAACGGACCGCGCGAGGACCGGTCAGCGATGGGATGGTGCAATAAATCCGATCGCATGTGCGTTCGCAAGGTTATTGACAGGAGGAGGCCATTTGTGGGTGGCAACTCACTGCTTCCAGGAAGTGTCCGGAAAAACACAGGCGTGTCAAAGCATTTGAAGGGAGGGTGTCTGACATCAGCTCTGGCCCCGACCAGCAAGAGTGTTGACCACTCTCTTCTCATACAAACACTACAATTCTTAGGTCCTAAAGACACAGCCCTTTCTTAGTTCCTATCCTACTTATCTAATCGCTCCTTCAGTGCTCACTTCTTTGAATCTACCTCCTCTTCGCTACCTCTTGCAGTTGGAGTACCGCAAGGCTCAGCCTTGGGTCCTCTGCTTTTCTCTATCTATACCTCATCTCTTGGTAATCTAAGCAGCTCTTTTGGATTTCAGTATTATCTGTATGCAGATGAGACTCAAATCTACCTATCCTCCCCTGATCTGTACTGGGCCATGTCACTGAATGCCTATCTGCCATTTCATCCTGGATGACATCTCGCCACCTCAAACTTAATATTTCTAAGACAAGATTAATTATATTTCCACCGGCCAATAGTAGGTACCAACCTGGTATCTCTATCACTGTTGAAAACTTAATCTACTCTACCCCACAAGCTCGCTGCCTAGGTGTCATCCTTGACTCTGATCTGTCCTTTGTTCCCCACATTCAATCTGTCTCAAAATCATGTTATATGCATCTAAAAAACAACCAAAATATGACCATACCTTACACAAGACACTGCTAAAACTCTAATCCACGCTCTCATTATCTCCTGCATTGATTATTGCAATAGTCTCCTAACTGGTCTTCCCAAAATGAGACTCTCACCACTACAATCCATTCTGAATGCAGCTGCAAGGCTAATCTTCCTCGCTAAATGTTCATCGTCTGCAGATCCACTCTGTCAGTCCCTCAATTGGTAACCTGTGTTCTACCGTGTCCAATATAAAATATTTTTACTCACACACAAGGCCATTAACCAAACTACACCTACGTACATCACTTTGCTTATCTCAAAATATATCCCAACCTGACCTCTTCGCTCTTCACAAGATCTGCGTCTCTCATCCACACTCATTACTCGCTCCCACTCACGATTACAGGACTTTCATCGGGCTGCACCCACTCTGTGGAATGCCCTACCACATACAATAAGACTCTCCTCAAGCATTCCCTGAAAACTCACCTCTTCAGGCAAGCGTATCAAATTCCAGAACCGCCCACATAACTTTCATAAACCTTCCTATCAAATTGGATCCACTCTGCACAGTCCACACATATCCTCACATGTCTTCTCATACTTCCTCTCAACCCCGATTCATCATTGCTGTATGACCATATCATACAGCCCACCAAGAACCTTTGCAATCTGGTGGACAACTATGCAATAGATAGCACCTATCCTTGTGTATCCATGCCAATTTCCCAATAGATTGTAAGCTTGTGAGCACGGCCTTCCTACCTCTATAACTGTTTGCATACCCTCCATCATTTTAAACATAAAAATCGGTACAAATTAGGGAAAGGGGCGTGGTCATGGGTAAAGGGGCATGGCCACGCCCCTTTTCCTATACTTTCAATGGAAGTTTGGAGAGCCAAAAATCGGTACAGACCATAAAAAAAGGTACTATACCTGCCAAAAAGATACCGTTGGAGGGTATGTGTTTGTTATTACCAGTGGCGTGCGGTGAGGTCAGTGGCTGGTGAGGCACAAGCAGCTAACATCCCCCCCATAGAGGAAAAAAAAAAAGCGTAGCCCCACCCCCATTATTCATAAAACCAGCACCAGGCAGAACCAGCCAGGGAAGGTAATGCCATAGCAGGGGAGACACTCGGTATGGGGTCCCCCTGCCATAGCATTAATCTACCCCCCCAAAACTAGTCAGCCCAGGGCTGGAATTCCTCAGAAGTGGGGACCCCAAAAAATAAACATGGGGTCCCCCTCCCGAGCAATAACCAGCACTGGGCTGATAGCCCAGTGCTGTGCCCCGCACCCCTGGTGGCGGTGGGTGCGGGGTTCATTGTTAAAATTGTTCTTTACAGGTGGCCTACAGATCCCAGCAAGCCTGCCAGAGCATGCTGGCACTTGGAGAACCACAAGTGCCAGCATACCCAGACATAAATGGCCCGCTGGCACCTGTGGCCCACCTGTAAAGAATAGTAATATTGTTCTTTACAGGTGGCCTACAGGTCCTAGCAAGCCTGCCCCAGCATGCTGGCACTTGGAGAACCACAAGTGCCAGCATGCCCGGACATAAATGGCCTGCTAGCACCTGTTGTCCACCTGTAAAGAAAATATTAAAATAAAAACACCACACAGTCTTAAAAAATAAGTTTTATTGCACAGGGTCTTCACCTGGGGGCGGCGGCCTTTAAGCTCTTTTGCATGGCCGCCGCTTCCCCAGGGCTTCAGGCATCTTCGCCTGGGGGGGAGCCACCTTCCCAGGGCTTCCAGCGTCTTCTTCTGACGTCTTCACCTGGTGGGCGGCGGCTGCTAAGCTCTTTTGCATAGCCGCCGCCCATCCAGGACTTCCGGCGTCTTCAACCTTCAGGAGCTGTTCTCCGCTCCTCCTCCGCCGTCGGACTGACAGCCGCTCCCTCACGCTGATTTATATAAGTCAGCCAGAGGGGGAGGAGCGATGACGCGGCGAGCCGTGATTGGCTCGTGGCGGCCATCTTCAATTTCAAAAATGACGCTGAGGCGCCATTTTTGAAATGGGTTACCGCTCTGCTGCTCAAACTCTGCACCGCCGTCCGCACCCACGCCGCCCGCACCGCCGCACCCACGCCGCCCACACCACCGCACCCACGCCGCCCGCACCGCCGCACCCACGCCGCCAGCACCTCCGCCGACACCCGCACCTCCGCCGCGCCCACAACAGTGATTAGCATCGGATTCAGTGACGGATCCGCTGGCCAATCACTGTGGCCTCACTGACAGGGGCGTGCTTTCATGGGTTGAAAGCACGTCCCTGTGTGAAAGCGGCACCACTAATGGTGCCGCTTTCCCATGATTTTCCAATGGGCTTTTAATGCCCATTGCTAGGCCCTGCCCGCACCCGCCCCCCGCTCCCCATACCTTTCCCTATCTGACAGGGAGGCACCACGATCGGTGCCTCCCAAACACCTTTACACAGGACTAGGATGATTAGGACAATATAAAGCAAATACTTATGACACAGAATATGTGTCATAAGTATCTTCTTTATATTATTTTAATCAGTAATGACAGGGGAGGCACTGCCTCCCCTGACTGCACGTCCCTGGTTATTACCCAGTTTTGTTACATCATTGTTTTGTTATATCATTGTTATTTCCAATTGTAAAGTGCAACGGAATTTGCTGCGAGGTATAAGAAACTGTCAATAAATAAATAAATAAGAAATTGCAGTGGCAGAGCAGAGACTGCACAAAATCAGAGTCCCCCTGTAGGCGGCAACTATCTGATCGCAGGGCAGCAAAAAACGCAACCTGGTGATCAGGTCCGAATTACCCTCAGTGACTGGAAGAACAAGAAGCAGAAGGGAATGTATAACAGGCACATTTATTAACATTATTTTTACTAAAATAATGTGAAAAAGTGTGTTTTCACACCCTGTTCACATTATTTTAGTATCACTCCAATGTATTAAAGGGCATTTGGAGCAGTTTTTCGTGAAAAACTGCTCCAAACCCTTTAATTCTCTTTTTTTTAGTAATCCACATTGCATTCCCCATACTTATAATGGGTAATGCGATGTAGCCAAACTTAGTAAAAATTGTGAAAAAACACAGCAGTGTGCCCTGCTGGTGAGATCACAGGGCAGCACTGCGATAGGCAGGCATTTGCCCAGCTTTCTCTGCCCCTGGCAAAGAAAGCTGAGTGGGGACCCAGCAGTGTGATCATCTATGTGTGCCCCCCATATGTTGCACTTTGACCCCGGTGCAGTAAAGTGACGCTGCAAAGCGGCAGCACACTTTACAACACCGGTGGTCACCGCAGCACACAGGATTCGGCACCCGGCAGCCCAGCAGGAGCAGCGTGGACCGGCTGCCTGGACAGGTAAGTATATTATCCTGCAGGGGGGTCCATGGCGAGTGGGGAAGGGTTAGTCATGATGGGGGGGTCGACTAACCCCCCGGCAATGTCGGTTGGGGCGGCACATGCGCAGCAGGACCCTGATGATGCTGCAGAGAGTCATCGCAAGGACAGAGCTTGCTCACAAGCTCTGTCCCTGCATGCGATAATTTATACATCCCTGCAATGTAATCAATTATTGCAGTTTGAGTTTGGGTGATTTTTTCACATGACATCCGCATCCAAGGATGCGGATGGTGATACATAGGCCCCTTAGGCTAGTGGGGGCCCAGGGCAACAAAGGTATGGGCAACAAACATTGATAATGTTGACATGCTTAAAATGTTGCATTATTAATGTCAACACCTGCAAAATGTCAGAATATTGAAATTTCCATTAGTGTTAGCATTAGGGTTACCATCAGGGTTAGTGATAGAATTAAATTAAAACACTTTGTTGACATTTCAACATTTTTTATATTACATCAGTGTCAATATGATTGATGTTGACATAGGTAGTGTTGACATTATGCACATGTCCAATGCTGACATTGCAACCATGTCGACATAATGAATGTCAACATTTTGATTGTCAACAATATATATCACAACCGTAGGTAGACGTGGAGGCTCCTGCATGTTGCTTTTTCTGTCACAGCAATTTATTATCGCTTATGCAAATCCAAAAAGCGTCTGGCACTCCCAATTAAGTTTCGTGTTTTGATCTTCTAATTTATCATTTATATTATCTATCTTCATATCTAGAGAGAGAGAGAGAGAGAGAGAGAGAGAGAGAGAGAGAGAGAGAGAGATTATTTTCCTTTAAAGGTAAAACATAATAATTATTTATTCACACATTGTTTCTCAGTTGAAAGGGGGCAAGATTTGCCTTGAACTATGCCAATCTCATTATGGACAAGTTGGAGTTTTGCCATGTGTAAGGTGGCAGTGTTGAGGTGGGTCTGGTGCATTGGTGGTCAGTTTATGATTTGGAATGGAGACCCCCACTCAACACACTCACTCACTTTTACTCACTCATGCTCTGAAACGTCAATGAAATTTCTGAACGTGACCCTAGAAATGTATAAATATTAACAAATAGTGGAATAATTGGTGTAGGTTCATTACTGCATGTACACTAATAAATAACCTTACTGCAAACATTTTCAAATCATGTTCAAAAAGAATCTCCGCCTTTTCTTTCAGTAAGAACTTATGAATTAGATTTCTCTGACGTCCTAGTGGATGCTGGGTACTCCGTAAGGACCATGGGGTATAGAGGGGCTCCGCAGGAGACTGGGCACTCTTAAAAGAAAGATTAGGTACTATATCTGGTGTGCACTGGCTCCTCCCTCTATGCCCCTCCTCCAGACCTCAGTTAGTATCTGTGCCCGGCCAGAGCTGGATGCACCCTAGGGGCTCTCCTGAGCTTCCTAGAAAAGAAAGTATTTGTTAGGTTTTTTATTTTCAGTGAGATCTGCTGGCAACAGACTCACTGCTACGTGGGACTGAGGGGAGAGAAGCGAACCTACCTGCTTGCAGCTAGCTTGGGCTTCTAAGGCTACTGGACACCATTAGCTCCGAAGGGATCGAACACAGGCCCAGTCCTCGGTCGTCCGGTCCCGGAGCCGCGCCGCCGTCCCCCTTGCAGAGCCAGAAGAACGAAGAGAAGTTGAAAATCGGCGGCTGAAGACTCCGGTCTTCATTAAGGTAGCGCACAGCACTGCAGCTGTGCGCCATTGCTCCCTTAGCACACCACACACATTTCGGTCACTGATGGGTGCAGGGCGCTGGGGGGGGGGGTGCCCTGGGCAGCAATTAGATTACCTTACTTGGCGAAAAGCACATAATACAGTCTGATAAACTGTATATGTGCATTAACCCCCGCCATTAAAGTACATAAAAGGACAGAAGCCCGCCGCTGAGGGGGCCGGGCCTTCTTCCTCAGCACACCGGCACCATTTTCTCTTCACAGCTCAGCTGGAAGGAAGCTCCCCAGGCTCTCCCCTGCAGTATCCTGGTACACAAAGGGTAAAAAAAGAGAGGGGGGGCACATAAATTTAGGCGCAAAACTGTGTATATAAGCTGCTATAGGGGAAAAATCACTCAGTATAGTGTACATCCCTGTATTATATAGCGCTGTGGTGTGTGCTGGCATACTCTCTCTCTCTGTCTCTCCAAAGGGCCTGGTGGGGGAACTGTCTTCAAATAGAGCATCCCCTGTGTGTGTGGTGTGTCGGTACGCGTGTGTCGGCATGTCTGAGGTAAAAGGCTCCTCTAAGGAGGTGATAGAGCGGATATGTGTGTGGGAGGGTGTCTCCGTCGACAACGCCGACACCTGTTTGGATATGTGTAAGTGCTGAGATAAAATTATTGCACAAAAGGTTAGGGAACAGAAAGGAAATCTACCCTGGTCTGTCCCTATGTCACAGAGTCCTTCAGAGTCTCTCTATGTTCACTATCCAAAATAACAAAGTATCGACACGGAGTTTAACTCCACTGTCGACTACGATAATGCAAAGTTACAGCCAAGAGGGCTAAAAGATATTCAATATATGATTATTGGAATAAAAGATGATTTGCATATCACTGATGACTCATCTGTCCCTGACACGAGAATACACATGTTAAGGGGAAGAATGCTGAGGTAAATTTCCCTCCTCTCATGAGGAAAAAGAGCGGAATCTCCAGACAAGAGACGGCAGCTTCCCACAAGATAATTCTCAGGCTGTATCCTTTCCCCACTAGGGCCAGGATGTGTTGAGAATCTTCCCCTTGGGTGTCCAGTTTGCACTAGCTATTCTCAGGGATCCTGCAGATAGTGTGCACATTCTAGTATACTACCCAGACCGGCGATTGTGTCGGCATGGGTTTATAGCGCTGTGGCAGCGTGGACAGGTACCTTATCAGCAGAGATTGAGACCCTAGTATGCATATAAATATTTTAAGATGCTGTCTTAAGTGATAGATATATAATTATAAAGCATGCCCAAAGGGACATGAGTATACTGGGTCCTAGAGACAAAAGCTATGTCGATTTCTGCTTGACGTGTCCTGTAGAATATACATTGGACAGATGATGCCGACTTAAGAGGCATATGGAAGGCTGAGGATTGTGTGGAGAAAGGTTCTCGGGCCTGGTCTCCACAGCTATAGCTGGTGATTCTGATATTTTGCCATATATTCCTGCACAGCCTAGGAAAGCACGACATTATTAAATGCAGCTTTTCGAATAAAGAAATGTAACACTTACGTCACCTCGCGGGGTTACTTAATACCTCTGACAGAGTGCCTCCACCCAAGCAGTGATTGTTCCAACCCAGGCTTGCTTGGGAAAGCTATTGCCACAAGTGTTATATTTACTTGGTCTTGTGTGGGTTGGGTAAGATGTTTAATTTACCTGTTATGTCTTCGTTTGTTTTTCAGGTTCAGATATTCAGATGACTGACACAACAGGTCCCCTTCAACGGTAAGTATTTATTGATAGGACGTTAATACCTTCTCATGTTCGGTTGTTCAAAGAATAAACATTTACTAACTATAGATGTACATTACATTACCAATTCTTATAAACAATTGAAATCATTACCCTCAGAACAAGTATATAATTTACCAACATATATGTCTATACATACATTGTTACCTGTTATACCATACCACAATTTATTTCAACTAGGATTATCAGATAGATTATCAATACAGTTACTACAACCTTATAAATCGTACTACAGTCTCAGTTTTATGTTTTGGGTATACCCTTTGTTTATCGTTGATGCACTGTTGGGGATCCCAATTTATCTTAGATACTCTGGCCGCAATCGTTACTAAAAGGTGGATACCTGGATAGAATAGTACCTTTCTAGTAGAGGTAAATGTAGGTACCCCTTCTGATATATCCTTTCTTTATTTTACTTTGGTAGTTTGATAAACATTTCACTTATCGTGGCCTATCGGAAGACGATCGTTTGCCCAAATTATCATATCTCTGCTGAACGATAATACAATTACAGGCCTTCCCATAGACATGTGATGGAGTTCCTCTAGTGTGATCTATTGTTTTATCACTGTAGATTTTGTGTTTTCCTCTCTCAACGTTATAATATGTGTATAAGATTAGACGATCCTCTTCAAGGTATATCACTCATATCCACCCCTCGGAAGAATGGAAAGTCCTCATTAGATATCTATTTGCAGAGGGAGTTATTTAAAATAAATCTAGGATCCGTCTCCCCCAACTACTTACTTCAGGGCGGTCCAAGGAAGATCACCCCACCTCAATTTCATCCGATCCTTTATCCGAACCAGAAATAGTTAATTAACATGCTTTAAGGATCAGCCTATATATTCAAGAAGTATGGTAAAGCCACCTGTTAATAAGCCCAGTTACTCATATAATCCGTGTTATATTATGTTATGCAAAGTCTATGCTCATTTTCCCTGGTGTTTCCCAATTCTTGGTATACATCCGGGAAGTCCACCCCTATCGAGTCCCTTCACCCCAATGTCCAGTGCTGGTGTCACTCATAAAGGTTTACACTAAGGAGTGTGCTTTTACTTCTGCAATTCCTCTTCAGTTAGTAGGGTTGTTTTTCAATTGCTATTGGCATATAGGTATAATAGCTGTACTGTGTAACCAGAGGGTGAAATGGGTGCAGGCTATATTCAACTACTTATAATTATAAGTTATTAAATAAGTCAGTTAGGTTCTTATAGATGCACCTTCATACTTTCTACTTAGAGATATTTGTTCATTTCTCTACTTAACAGCCACTTTTATAAATAGGATGCAGATATCCCTTTAATAATCCGAGCTAATTTGCTTGTGAGGTGCTGGTATATCATCCCTTCACTGCCAGGCTCTGTACTATGTGAAATTCCCTTCAGAGGGGGGCCCTTCCTGTGATGTCGTCTATGCAGGACAAGCCCTCTCCTTCTATGCAATGGCTGACACCTCCTCCTCCCCTCCCTTATACTGTCACTCAAAGCTTAGGTGTCATAGCTGCCATGATCGGGTTGGTGGAGCCCTGTTTAGCCAGGCCTAAAGGGTGTGTTTGGGGTAGAGTTTTTTTATCCACTGTTCTTACTCAGCCCCCTCGTCATGGATGCCACCGCTCCTCAGCCACTGATTCCTCCGAAGTTAGCGATCAGCCTGCTCCACTCGGCTCCCCCCAGGCGAGCACCGCTGGTGAGTCACTTCACTTTCCGTCTAGTTGCAGGTAGTCACGTACGGGAGTTGTCCATGGCAGGACGATACGGCAACTCGGTTTCCGCTGCTCTCCCTCACAGGGACTCCTCTCACACAGCCCCTCGCGGCTCTCCTTCCCGCTTCCCCCTCGCGCTTCCCTCACAGGCTCTCTCAATCCGGGCACCTCATAATCAGCACGAGAGCTCCTGGAAGATTCTCTTGAGTCCTGCTCGTGCCACAGTACCACATCACCCATTACCAGCATTACAGTTCACTTTCCCTGTTCACCACCATCAACCCTTCAATATATATACATGACAAGGGTTGCATTAACCAATTTGAATATAGTTCATATATTTACAAAGGCATTAAAGTAAATAATACATTTCTCTGACGTCCTAAGTGGATGCTGGGGACTCCGTCAGGACCATGGGGAATAGCGGCTCCGCAGGAGACAGGGCACAAAAATAAAGCTTTAGGATCAGGTGGTGTGCACTGGCTCCTCCCCCTATGACCCTCCTCCAAGCCCCAGTTAGGTTTTTGTGCCCGTCCGAGCAGGGTGCAATCTAGGTGGCTCTCTTAAGGAGCTGCTTAGAAAAAGTTTTTAGGTTTTTTATGTTCAGTGAGTCCTGCTGGCAACAGGCTCACTGCATCGAGGGACTTAGGGGAGAGAAGTTCAACTCACCCGCGTGCAGGATGGATTGGGTTCTTAGGCTACTGGACACCATTAGCTCCAGAGGGAGTCGGAACACAGGTCTCACCCTGGGGTTCGTCCCGGAGCCGCGCCGCCGACCCCCCTTGCAGATGCTGAAGATTGAAGGTCCAGAAACCGGCGGCAGAAGGCTTTTCAGTCTTCATGAAGGTAGCGCACAGCACTGCAGCTGTGCGCCATTGTTGTCACACACTTCACACCTTAGGTCACGGAGGGTGCAGGGCGCTGCTGGGGGCGCCCTGGGCAGCAATGTATAATACCTTTTATGGCTAAAAAATACATCACATATAGCCCTTGAGGCTATATGGATGTATTAAACCCATGCCAGATATCTCAAACTCCGGGAGAAAAGCCCGCCGGAATAGGGGGCGGGGCTTATTCTCCTCAGCACACAGCGCCATTTTCCTGCTCAGCTCCGCTGTGAGGAAGGCTCCCAGGACTCTCCCCTGCATTGCACTACAGAAACAGGGTAAAACAGAGAGGGGGGGCACTTTTTTTGGCGATATTTTATATATTTAAGCTGCTATAAGGATACAACACTTATATAAGGTTGTTCCCATATATATTATAGCGCTTGGGTGTGTGCTGGCAAACTCTCCCTCTGTCTCCCCAAAGGGCTAGTGGGGTCCTGTCTTCGATAAGAGCATTCCCTGTGTGTCTGCTGTGTGTCGGTACGTGTGTGTCGACATGTATGAGGACGATGTTGGTGTGGAGGCAGAGCAATTGCCGATAATGGTGATGTCACCCCCCAGGGAGTCGACACCGGAATGGATGGCTTTGTTTATGGAATTACGTGATAATGTCAGCACATTACAAAAATCAGTTGACGACATGAGACGGCCGGAAAACCAGTTGGTACCTGCCCAGGCGTCTCAGACACCGTCAGGGGCTGTAAAACGCCCTTTACCTCAGTCGGTCGACACAGACCCAGACACGGACACTGAATCTAGTGTCGACGGTGAAGAAACAAACGTATTTTCAAGTAGGGCCACACGTTATATGATCACGGCAATGAAGGAGGCTTTGCATATCTCTGATACTGCAAGTACCACAAAAAGGGGTATTATGTGGGGGGTGAAAAAACTACCTGTAGTTTTTCCTGAATCAGAGGAGTTGAATGATGTGTGTGATGAAGCGTGGGTTAACCCAGATAGAAAAGTGCTAATTTCAAAAAAGTTATTGGCATTATACCCTTTCCCGCCAGAGGTTAGGGCGCGCTGGGAAACACCCCCTAGGGTGGATAAGGCGCTCACACGCTTATCAAAACAAGTGGCGTTACCGTCTCCTGATACGGCCGCCCTCAAGGATCCAGCTGATAGGAGGCTGGAAACTACCCTAAAAAGTATATACACACATACTGGTGTTATACTGCGACCAGCCATCGCCTCAGCCTGGATGTGCAGTGCTGGGGTGGTCTGGTCGGATTCCCTGACTGAAAATATTGATACCCTGGATAGGGACAGTATTTTATTGACTATAGAGCAATTAAAGGATGCTTTTCTTTATATGCGAGATGCTCAGAGGGATATTTGCACTCTGGCATCGAGAGTAAATGCGATGTCCATATCTGCCAGAAGAAGTTTATGGACGCGACAGTGGTCAGGTGATGCAGATTCTAAACGACATATGGAAGTATTGCCGTATAAAGGGGAGGAATTATTTGGCGTCGGTCTATCGGATCTGGTGGCCACGGCAACTGCCGGAAAATCCACCTTTTTACCTCAGACCCCCTCCCAACAGAAAAAGACACCGTCTTTTCAGCCGCAGTCCTTTCGGTCCTATAAGAACAAGCGGGCAAAAGGACAGTCATATCTGCCCCGGGGCAGAGGAAGGGGTAAGAGAGGACAGCAAGCTGCCCCTGCCCAGGAACAGAAGCCCTCCCAGGGTTCTGCAAAGCCCTCAGCATGACGCTGGGGCTTTACAAGCGGACTCAGGAGCGCTGGGGGGTCGACTCAAGAATTTCAGCGCACAGTGGGCTTGCTCACAGGTGGACCCCTGGATCCTGCAGGTAGTATCTCAGGGTTACAGGTTGGAATTCGAGAAGTCTCCCCCTCGCTGGTTCCTAAAGTCTGCTTTGCCAACGTCTCCCTCAGACAGGGCGACGGTATTGGAAGCCATTCACAAGCTGTTTTCTCAGCAGGTGATAGTCAAGGTACCCCTCCTACAACAAGGAAAAGGGTATTACTCCACGCTATTTGTGGTACCGAAGCCGGACGGCTCGGTAAGACCTATTCTAAATCTGAAATCTTTGAACCTGTACATACAGAAATTCAAATTCAAGATGGAGTCACTCAGAGCAGTGATAGCGAATCTGGAAGAAGGGGACTTTATGGTGTCCCTGGACATAAAGGATGCTTACCTGCATGTCCCAATTTGCCCTTCACATCAAGGGTACCTCAGGTTCGTGGTGCAAAACTGTCATTATCAGTTTCAGACGCTGCCGTTTGGATTGTCCACGGCACCTCGGGTCTTTACCAAGGTAATGGCCGAAATGATGATTCTTCTTCGAAGAAGAGGTGTATTAATTAACCCTTACTTGGACGATCTCCTGATAAGGGCAAGGTCCAGAGAACAGCTGGAGGACGGAGTAGCACTAACCCGATTAGTGCTGCAACAACACGGGTGGATTCTGAATTTTCCAAAATCTCAGTTGACACCGACAACACGTCTGCTGTTCCTGGGAATGATTCTGGACACGGTTCAGAAAAAGGTGTTTCTTCCGGAGGAGAAAGCCAAGGAGTTATCCAAACTTGTCAGGAACCTCCTAAAACCAGGAAAAGTGTCTGTGCATCAATGCACAAGAGTCCTGGGAAAGATGGTGGCTTCTTACGAAGCGATTCCATTCGGCAGATTCCACGCACAAACTTTTCAGTGGGATCTGTTGGACAAATGGTCCGGATCGCATCTGCAGATGCACCAGCGGATAACCTTATCACCACGGACAAGGGTGTCTCTTCTGTGGTGGTTGCAGAGTGCTCATCTGTTAGAGGGCCGCAGATTCGGCATACAGGACTGGGTCCTGGTGACCACGGATGCCAGTCTGAGAGGCTGGGGAGCGGTCACACAGGGAAGAAACTTCCAGGGAGTATGGTCAAGCCTGGAGATGTCTTTTCACATAAATATACTGGAGCTAAGAGCGATTTACAATGCTCTAAGTCTGGCAAAACCCCTGCTTCAGGGTCAGCCGGTGTTGATCCAGTCGGACAACATCACAGCAGTCGCCCACGTAAACAGACAGGGCGGCACAAGAAGCAGGACAGCAATGGCAGAAGCTGCAAGGATTCTTCGCTGGGCGGAAGATCATGTGATAGCACTGTCAGCAGTGTTCATTCCGGGAGTGGACAACTGGGAAGCAGACTTCCTCAGCAGACACGATCTACACCCGGGAGAGTGGGGACTTCATCCAGAAGTCTTCCACATGATTGTGAACCGTTGGGAAAAACCAAAGGTGGATATGATGGCGTCCCGCCTCAACAAAAAACTGGACAGGTATTACGCCAGGTCAAGAGACCCTCAGGCAATAGCTGTGGACGCTCTGGTAACACCGTGGGTGTTCCAGTCAGTGTATGTGTTCCCTCCTCTGCCTCTCATACCAAAAGTACTGAGAATTATACGGCAAAGGGGAGTAAGAACGATACTCGTGGCTCCGGATTGGCCAAGAAGAACTTGGTACCCGGAACTTCAAGAGATGCTCACGGAGGATCCGTGGCCTCTACCTCTAAGAAGGGACCTGCTTCAGCAGGGACCGTGTCTATTCCAAGACTTACCGCGGCTGCGTTTGACGGCGTGGCGGTTGAACGCCGAATTCTAAGGGAAAAAGGCATTCCGGAAGAGGTCATTCCTACACTGGTAAAAGCCAGGAAGGAGGTGACTGCACAACATTATCACCGCATTTGGAGAAAATATGTTGCGTGGTGTGAGGCCAGGAAGGCCCCCACGGAGGAATTTCAATTGGGTCGATTCCTACATTTCCTGCAAACAGGATTGTCTATGGGCCTCAAATTGGGGTCCATTATGGTTCAAATTTCGGCCCTGTCGATTTTCTTCCAGAAAGAATTGGCTTCAGTTCCTGAAGTCCAGACTTTTGTAAAAAATTAGTACTACATATACAGCCCCCGGTTGTGCCCCCAGTGGCTCCGTGGGACCTTAATGTAGTTTTGGATTTTCTCAAATCCCGTTGGTTTGAGCCACTCAAATCGGCGGATTTGAAATATCTTACATGGAAAGTAACCATTTTACTGGCCCTGGCTTCAGCCAGGAGAGTGTCAGAATTGGCGGCTTTATCCTATAAAAGCCCATATCTGATTTTCCATTCGGACAGGGCAGAACTGCGGACGCGTCCTCATTTTCTGCCTAAGGTGGTGTCAGCGTTTCACCTGAACCAGCCTATTGTGGTGCCTGCGGCTACTAACGATTTGGAGGATTCCAAGTTGTTGGACGTGGTCCGGGCATTGAAAATATATATTTCAAGAACGGCTGGAGTCAGAAAGTCTGACTCGCTGTTTATATTGTATGCACCCAACAAGCTGGGTGCTCCTGCTTCTAAGCAGACGATTGCTCGTTGGATTTGTAGCACAATTCAACTTGCACATTCTGTGGCAGGCTTGCCACAACCAAAATCTGTCAAGGCCCATTCCACAAGGAAAGTGGGCTCATCCTGGGCGGCTGCCCGGGGGGTCTCGGCATTACAACTCTGCCGAGCAGCTACGTGGTCGGGGGAGAACACGTTTGTAAAATTCTACAAATTTGATACCCTGGCTAAAGAGGACCTGGAGTTCTCTCATTCGGTGCTGCAGAGTCATCCGCACTCTCCCGCCCGTTTGGGAGCTTTGGTATAATCCCCATGGTCCTGACGGAGTCCCCAGCATCCACTTAGGACGTCAGAGAAAATAAGATTTTACTTACCGATAAATCTATTTCTCGTAGTCCGTAGTGGATGCTGGGCGCCCATCCCAAGTGCGGATTGTCTGCAATACTTGTACATAGTTATTGTTACAAAAAAATCGGGTTGTTATTGTTGTGAGCCGTCTGTTCAGAGGCTCCTACGTTTGTCATACTGTTAACTGGGTTCAGATCACAAGTTGTACGGTGTGATTGGTGTGGCTGGTATGAGTCTTACCCGGGATTCATTATCCTTCCTTATTGTGTACGCTCGTCCGGGCACAGTATCCTAACTGAGGCTTGGAGGAGGGTCATAGGGGGAGGAGCCAGTGCACACCACCTGATCCTAAAGCTTTATTTTTGTGCCCTGTCTCCTGCGGAGCCGCTATTCCCCATGGTCCTGACGGAGTCCCCAGCATCCACTACGGACTACGAGAAATAGATTTATCGGTAAGTAAAATCTTATTATTTCATATATTTACGCAGGAATTAAATAACTAGTATATAGGTATATATATAATGTAATCCTCAGGGAACATTTATTTATTTTTACAGGGTTACAGAAACAAGAAAGTCTGAGGTGCGTCCTTTCTTGTCAGAGCCGGGGGCAGAGGAAAGAAGCTGTACAACACAGCTAGTCCCCAGGAACAGAATCCTCCCCGGACTCTACAAAAATCCACCGCATGTCGCTGGGGCTCCACAGGCGGAGCTAGGCCCGGTGGGGACACGCCTTCGTAAGTTCAGCCACAAGTGGGTTCACTCCCTGTTAGATCCCTGGGCAATAGAAATTGTATCGCAGGGATACAGGCTGGACTGTGAGAAGATGCCCCCTCACCGAGGACTCGGCGGGCTTCCCCCCAAGAGAGGGAGCCAGTGTTAACTGTAATTCGGAAATTGTATCTTCAACAGGTGGTGGTCAAGGGTCCCCTCCTTCAACAAGAGGGTGTTATTATTCGACCATGTTATAATCCCGAAACCAGACGGTTCGGTTAGACCCATATTGTATTAAAATCCCTGAACATATACCTGAAAAGGTTCAGGTTCAAGATGGAATCGCTAAGAGCGGTCATTGCAAGCCTGAAATGAATCAGGACATAAGGGATGCATACCTTCGTGTCCCCATTTATCCACCTCATCAGGCGTACCTCAGAATTGCGGTACGGGATTGTCATTACCAATTTCACCAAGGTAATGGCGGATATGATGGTGCTCCTGCGGAAGCAAGGTGTCACTATTATCACATACTTGGATGATCTCCTCATAAAAGCGAGATCAAGAGAGCAGTTGCTGGACAGCGTATCACCTTCTCTGGAAGTGAAACGGCAACACGACTGGATTCTATATATTCCGAAGTCGCAGTTGGTTCCTACAGCTCATCTGCCTCGCCTAGGCATGATCCTAGACACAGACCAGAAGAGGGTTTATCTCCCGATAGAGAGAGCTCAGGAGCTCATGACACTGGTCAGGAATCCATTGAAAACCAAAACAGGTGTCAGTACATCACTGCACTCGAGTCCTGGGAAGGATGATGGCATCATACGAGGCCATCCCCTTCGGCTTGTTCCATGCAAGGACAATGGAACTTACTGGACAAGTGGTCCGGATCACATCTTCAGATGCATCGGTTAATCACCCTATCCCCCACGGCCAGGGTGTCTCTCCTGTGGTGGCTGCGGAGTGCTCACCTTCTCGAGGGCCGCAGATTCGGCATTCAGGACCGGGTCCTGGTGACCACGGATGCAAGCCTCCGAGGGTGTGGGGCAGTTACAAAGGGAAGAAAATTCCAAGGTTTGTGGTCAAGCCAACAGACTTGCCTTCACATCAATATCCTGGAACTAAGGGCCATATACAACGCCCTAAGTCAAGCGGAGTTCCTGCTTCGCGACCAATCGGTTCTGATCCAGTCAGACCGCAGGGGCTCATGTAAACCGCCAGGGCGGCACAAGGAGCAGGGTGGCGAGGGTAGAAGCCACCAGAATTCTTCGCTGGGCGGAGAATCAAGTAAGCGCACTGTCAGCAGTGTTCGTTCCGGGAGTGGACACGACCTCTACCCGGGAAAGTGGTGACTTCATCAGGAAGTCTTCACGCTGTTTTGCAAATTGATGGAAACTGCCTCAGGTGGACTACATGGTGTCCCACCTCAATAAAAAGATAAAAAAGGTTTTACGCTGGGTCAAGGGACTCTCAGGCGATAGCTGTGGTCGCACTAGTAACACCGTGGGTGTTCCAGTCGGTCTATATATTTCCTCCTCTTCCTCTCAGACCGAAGGGCTGAGAATTGTAATAAACAGAGGAGTGTGAACAATATTCTTTGCTCCGGATTGGCCAAGAAGGACTCGGTACCCGGAACTGCAAGAAATGCTCTCAGAGGACCCATGGCCTCTGCCTTCTCAGTCAGGACATGTTGCAACAGGGACCCTGTCTGATCCAAGACTTACCGCGGCTGCGTTGGACGGCATGGCGGTTGAACGCCGGATCCTAGCGGAAAAGGGCGTTCCGGATGCAGTTATTCCTACGCTGATAAAGGCTAGGAAAGACGTGACAGCAAGACTTTTTCACTGTATATGGCGAAAATAGGTTGCTTGGTGTGTGGCCGGGAAGGCCCTACAGAGGAATTCCAGGGGGGTCGATTCCTGCACTTCCTACAGTCAGGAGTGACTATGGGCCTAAAATTAGGATCCATAAAGGCCAAGATTTCGGCCCTATCCCTTTTTCTCTCAAAAAGAACTGGCTTCACTGCCTGAAGTTCGGACGTTGTTACAGGGGTGCTGCATATATTTTGTGCCTCCAGTGGCACCTTGGGATCTTAACGTGTGTTGGATTCCTAAAATCCCACTGGTTTGAGCCACTTAAGACCGTGGAGCTAAAATGTCTCACGTGGAAAGTGGTCATGCTTTTGGCCTTAGCTTGGACTAGGCGTGTGTCAGAATTGGCAGCTTTGTCTTGTAAAAGCCCATATCTGATCTTCCATATGGAAAGGGCAGAATGGAGGACTCGTCCCCAATTTCTCCCTAAGGTGGTATCATTGTTTCATTTGAACCAACCTATTGTGGTTTAGAAGGAAGGGTATCCAGCGCTCATGTATTTAAGTATTTGGATTGTCCTAAGGCTGCAACCTGTTTCAGAAGTACCTCAAACTTCAATATAGATATAGTAAAATGCAGGGTTAGGTGCGCCAAATGGACAATTACTTTTGGTGCAAAAAGGAGGATATTGTTGTAATAACACTCAGACTATTTGTTTAAATGTCAAAAAATGTCTTTTATTTTAGGCTAAAAATATGTCTTCATTTACTGCACGCACTAAGAACTTATGCAGTTCTATGAAGGGTTGTGGTTTAAAGAATGGGGAAGGGGACTGGATGGTGAGGGATGTTGGAGGGGGGGGAAGAGAGATCTGAGTGCTTAAGGATATATTAACAAGTCTGTTAATGTGAAGGAATGGAGACACTCAGATCGGTGGCGTCCCACCTCTGTAGTGTCTATAGTTCTGTTAAAATATCCAGAGCCTATGATCAGTACTTATAATTTGTCCAATTAGAAGAGGTTCAAAACAAGTAGGGGTATCCCCGGAGGGTCGGTGCGGCAAGGGATCCTAGTGGTTGCTAATAGTCAGGTAGTGAGGGCTCCGGACATACCGTCCACCCCTGTGCTCTGACAGTTCACGGTGTCGTTCTTCTGAGCGCACCGTGGTTGTCTGTGCGAATGGGGAAGCGGTCACCGTCTTGGAGATGGAGGAAGACAACTGCTTCTAGCCCTGCTGGGCTGTCTGCCGTGTCTTCTCCTCTCCTACAGAGTCCCTTACCTTATCCTCGTAGCTCCGTCTTGTATCCTCTTGCCGGCGGCCTGCTCCGTTCTCCTTCAGCGGCGCTGTCCTCCTCTTGCTTCCGGGTTGTTCTGGTCACGTGTTTAGGTTACGTGGCCGCGGCGTTCTCCTTCAGTGAAGCGGCTGTTCTTCCTCGTCCGTCTTCGTTTCTCTGTCTCTTGAGGCTCTGTTAGAGTTAAAGTAAATGACTGGAGTATTAGGTAGGAGCTTGGTGGTGTGTTTCCAACGCGTATCGGCCCGTTGCGGCCTTCGTCAGAGGATCTCTCTCCCCCCCCCCCCCCCCCTCCTCCAACATCCCTCACCATCCAGTCCCCTTCCCCATTCTTTAAACCACAACCCTTCATAGAACTGCATAAGTTCTTAGTGCGTGCAGTAAATGAAGACATATTTTTAGCCTAAAATAAAAGACATTTTTTGACATTTAAAACAAATAGTCTGAGTGTTATTACAACAACATCCTCCTTTTTGCACCAAAAGTAATTGTCCATTTGGCGCACCTAACCCTGCATTTTACCAACTTATTGTGGTGCCTGTGGCTACTAGGGACTTGGAGGATTCCAAGTTGCTGGACGTAGTCCGGGCCCTGAAACTTTATGTTTCCAGGACGGCTATAGTCAGAAAAACTGACTCGCTATTTATCCTGCATGCACCCAACAAGCTGGGTGCTCCTGCTTCAAAGCAGACTATTGCTCGCTGGATCTGTAGCACGATTCAGCTTGCACATTCTGCGGCTGGACTGCCGCATCCTAAATTAGTAAAAGCCCATTCCACGAGGAAGGGGGCTCTTCTTGGGCGGCTGCCCGAGGGGTCTCGGCTTTACAACTTTGCCGAGCTGCTACTTGGTCGGGTTCAAACACTTTTGCAAAATTCTACAAGTTTGATACCCTGGCTGAGGAGGACCTTGAGTTTGCTCATTCGGTGCTGCAGAGTCATCCGCACTCTCCCGCCCGTTTGGGAGCTTTGGTATAATCCCCATGGTCCGTACGGAGTACCCAGCATCCACTAGGACGTCAGAGAAAATAAGAATTTACTCACCGGTAATTCTATTTCTCGTAGTCCGTAGTGGATGCTGGGAGCCCGTCCCAAGTGCGGACTCTCTGCAATACATGTATATAGTTATTGCTTAACTAAAGGTTTATTGTATGAGCCATCTGTTGAGATAGGCTCAGTTATTGTTCATACTGTTAACTGGGTATAGTTATCACGAGTTGTACGGTGTGATTGGTGTGGCTGGTATGAGTCTTACCCTGGATTCCAAATCCTTTCCTAGTAATGTCAGCTCTTCCGGGCACAGTTTCCCTAACTGAGGTCTGGAGGAGGGGCATAGAGGGAGGAGCCAGTGCACACCAGATATAGTAACTAATCTTTTTTTTAAGAGTGCCCAGTCTCCTGCGGAGCCCCTCTATACCCCATGGTCCTTACGGAGTACCCAGCATCCACTACGGACTAGGAGAAATAGAATTACCGGTGAGTAAATTCTTAATTTTTTTTTGTTGAGACATTATAGTGTAATATTTAGAAACCACTTCTGTGATACACTCCAGTCCAGGGGTGTAACCAGAACGTTGTGGGCCCCATAGCAACATATTGAAGGGTCCCCTGTCCCAGTGCATATTGAGAGTCACTTTGCTGCAGTAGTGATTCATTTTATGCCCAATAATAGTGCCCAAGTTTATGTTCCGAACCATAGTAGTGCCCTAGTTAATATTATGCCTCATTGTAGTGCCCTAGTTTATTTTATATAAAACCCTCGTTGTTGCCTAGTTTACATGTTGTCACATTGTAGGGCTGCCAGCACACATTATGCCACATGGTATCCCCAATTCATCTTATGACATACATATTATGCCACAGTACAGTGTCCAGTTCATATTATGCTACATTACAATATCCCTGTTCATACTGTGCAACATTAAAGTGCCCTCCAGTTCAAATTATGCCACGTTACAGTGCCCCAGGTCATATTATTCCACACTAAAGTGCCTCTATTTCATATTGTGCCACATAAAAGTGCCCCAGTTCTTATTATGTAACATTATAGTGCCCTCCACATTACAATGAGCAGATCAGATTATGACACATTACAGAGCCCTCCAGTTCATATTTTGCCACATTTTGGAAGGGATGAGCAGGTTCAGTTCTCAGAGAACCGAACCGTACGGAACTTCACCATTCGAGTCCGGATCCGAGCCAGGATCGGGTTTTCCCGCCTGACTCGGAAACCAGAACGAAGCAAAACGTCATCATCCCACTGTCGGATTCTCGCGGGGTTTGTATTCCATATAAGGAGCCGCGCGTCCCCGCCATTTTCACTCCAGCATTGGAGAGTGTATAGAGAGGACGTGTCTCCATTCTCTCAGTGTCCTCAGTGTCCATGTCTTGTGCTGAATTTGTCCAGTGACAGTGCTAGTGTCCTCTGCTGCTATTTGTCCAGTGCTGTCCAGTGGTGCTGTGTTGTACTGCATCAGTTCAGTGGTGGTGTGTTGTGCTGCATCAGTCACAGTGGTGCTGTCCTCTGCTGCCATATGTCCAGTGCTGCTGTATAATAAGTCCCTTACAGTGTTGCTGTGTTGCTATATCAGACCAGTGGTAGTGTCCTGGCCATCAGTCATTCCAGTGACCAGGCAGTCACAGAGGTATACAGTGCTGCTAAATGTCCACTGCTGCCGTATTATACTAATAATAACAACAAGTCCCTTACAGTGTTGCTGTGTTGTGCTGCATCAGACCAGTGGTAGTGTCCTGGGCATCAGTTATTCCAGTGACCAGGCAGTCACAGTGGTATACGCTGCTGCTATATGTCCACTGCTACAGTATTATAATAATAACAACCACTAGTCGCTCACAGTGTTGCTGTGTTGTGCTGCATTAGACCAGTGGTAGTGTCCTGTGCATCAGCCATCAGTCATTCCAGTGACCAGGCAGTCACAGTGGTATACTCTGCTGCTATATGTCCACTGTTGCCGTATTATAATAATAATAATAACAACAACAACAACAACAACAACAACAACAACAGGTCCCTCACAGTGTTGCTGTGTTGTGCTGCATCAGACCAATGGTAGTGTCCTGGTCATCAGCCATCAGTCAGTCCTGTGCTGCATATTGTGTTATATAACTCCCAAAAAAATGGAGAACAAAAATTTGGATGAGAAAATAGGGAAAGATCAAGAACCACTTCCTCCTAGTGCTGAAGCTGCTGCCACTAGCCATGACATAGACGATGAAATGCCATCAACGTCGTCTGCCAAGGCCAATGCCCAATGTGATAGTAGAGGGCATGTAAAACCCAAAAAGCCAAAGTTCAGTAAAAAGACCCCAAAAAAAGAAATGTAAATGGTCTGAGGAGAAACGTAAACTTGCCAATAAGCCGTTTACGACACGGAGTGGCAAGGAACGGCTGAGGCTCTGGCCTATGTTCATGACTAGTGGTTCAGCTTCACATGATGATGGAAGCCCTCATGACTGAGGCCTTGACTCTTATGTTGGTGTTAGACATGCGTCTGGTATCCGCCATTAGTGCAGTGGGATTTAGACAATTGATGGAGGTATTGTGTCCCCGGTACCAAATCCTATCTAGATTCCACTTTACTAGGCAGGCGATACAGAGATTTTGCCATTTAATTCCAGTGATTTGGATTTAAAATTCCAGTGAATTTGCCATTTAATTCCAGTGATTAGGATTTATAATTCCAGTGATTTGGACGTATAATTCCAGTGATTTTGCAGTGATTTTGCAGTATAATTTCAGTGATTTTGCCATTTAATTCCAGTGATTTGGACATATAATTCCAGTGATTTTGCCATTTCATTCCAGTGACTTGAACGTATAATTCCAGTGATTTGGATTTATAATTCCAGTAATTGTACAGTATTATTAAAGTGATTTTGCAGTATAATTCAAGTGATTTTGCCATTTAATTCCAGTGATTTTGCCATTTAATTCCTGCAATTTGGACGCATAATTCCAGTGATTTTGCCATTTAATTCCAGTGATTTTGCCATTTACTTTAAGTGATTTTGCCATTTAATTCCAGTGATTTAGAAGTATATTTCCAGTGATTTAGCCATTTAGTTACAGTGATTTGGATTTATAATTCCAGTGATATGGACGTATAATTCCAGTGATTTGGACGTTTATTTACAGTGATTTTGAAGTATAATTACAGTGATTTTGCCATTTAATTCCAGTGATTTTGCCATTTAATTCCAGTGATTTGGACGTATAATTCCAGTGATTTGGACGTATAATTTAAGTGATTTGGATTTATAATTACAGTAATTTTGCAGTATTATTAAAGTGATTTGCAGTATAATTCCAGTGATTTTGCCATTTAATTCCAGTAATTTGGATGTATAATTCCAGTGATTTTGCCATTTAATTTCAGTGATTTGGAAGTTTAATTCCAGTGATTTTGCCATTTAGTTCCAGTGGTTTGGATTTATAATTCCAGTGAATTGGACGTATAATTCCAGTGATTTGGACGTATAATTCCAGTGATTTGGATTTATAATTAAAACTTATTAAAGTGATTTTGCAGTATAATTCCAGTGATTTTGCAATTTAATTCCAGTGATTTGGACGTATAATTCTAGTGATTTTGCCATTTAAGTCCAGTGGTTTGGACGTTTAATTCCAGTTGGAATTGTTTGTGTCGCTTGGCTTAGTCATACAGCTACCTCATTGCACCTCTTCGACATCTTTGCATGAGGTTCTGTTTGGGGCCTAGTTTTTGAAAAGTGCCATCGTGTCTGACACTGCCATATGAGTCCAGGGGTACTGATGTATTAGTCCTGAGGTACTGCCGTATAAGTCCAGCAATTGCAGAATTTTTTTAAATTCAATTGTGGCCCACTCTCGACATTCAGCCACTGTGTGACACTACTAGATGGGCCAGTTGGTTGTGTTGCTTAGTTTAGTCATACAGCAACCTCGGTGCACGTTTTTTTCTTTTTTGCATCATGTGCTGGCGAGCACATGGAGGGCTGTGCGGCCCCCCCAAAGAAATGCCACCCCACACCATTACTGACCCACTGCCAAACCGGTCATGCTGGAGGATGTTGCAAGCAGCAGAACATTCTCCTTGGCGCCAGGGGTGTATATTCCTATTGGCCAGGATGGCACTCGCCAGGGGCGCCAGTTGTGGAGGGGCACCAACCAGATGTGCCACCTGTGGGCAGTAGGTGCTGTAGATTCACTTTTAGAGGCAGCAGCTATCCCCCCACCCCCGTGTAGTTCCTCACCAGCATGGATGCCCAGTAACGATCACAGCATGCAGCAGCAGCTGCTGGGTGGTGTAGTTTACAGTATGTAGAGTTTCTTGTCTGTATTGTGGTGTGGTGCTAGATGCTGGCACCAATTACAGTGGCTGTTGCTGCATTGTTTGATCATTAATGGGAATCCCTGCTGTTGAGGCACTACATGGGTGTGGGGTGATAGCTGCCGCCTCTAAAAGTAAATCTACCTAAAAGTGCTGCCTTTAATAGTAAAATCAACATGGGGAATATGTATATCTGGCAGTGTGGGGGGCATACATGTATCTGGTAGTGTGGGGGCATACATGTATCTGACACTGTGGGGGCATACGAGTGCCCAGCACTGTGGGGGCATATGAGTGTCCGGCACTGTGGGGGCATATGAGTGTCTGGTACTGTGGGAGCATACTGTGTGTGTATCTGGCACTGTACTCGGAGGCATTATGTGTATCTGGCACTGCACTACTGGGGTCATTATGTGTAACTGGCACTATACTGGGGAACATTATGTGCATCTGACACTATACTCAGGACATTATGTGTAAGGAGAACTACTGTGGGTATTGTGTGTAAGGCTGCTAATTGTGTGTGTGCATGTGTAGGGGGTGTGATATATATATATATATATATATATATATAGTTTGATATCATAATATAAAATTGTAAGGCCACACCCACTTTCCCAGGAGCGTGTATGCCTTCCCATATATATTGGCACTACTGTGTGGCATAATGTGTATAAGGGGTAGTACTCAGTGGCGTATATGTAATGGGTGCAGTTTGTGCGGTGCACACGGGACCCTGAGTCCAGGGGGGCCCACACCGCACACACTGCACCCATTGGTCCTATACTTACCTTTACAGTCCATCGCTGACTGTGTGTTGGCCCCCTCCCCTCCTATAGCCGTCACTGCCGCTGCTAGCAAATTGAGCACTAGAGACTCTGGCACTTTGAAAAAATGTCGCGGTGGCCATTTTTCTGAGTCCTGCTCATGCGCTGTAGACTCTGGCACTGTGCCAGAGTCTACAGCGCACAGAGCACTAGCAGCAGCGGTGACGGCTACGAGAGAGGGGGGGCCCAAACATGGAGTCTGCACATGGGTCCCCTCCTCTCTAGAGATGCCCCTGGTACTACTGTGTAGCATGACGTGAATAATGTACTGTACATTACTGTGCTGTGTAATGTGAGTAAGGCACACTATTGTGGTGTAATTTGAATTGGGGTACTACTGAGTGGCCACGACCCTTTTTTTGGCACACGTGCCTTCCCTATTTCAAATATTGGGGGGGGGGGGCACGAGTCCTTTACTTTGCCAGGGGCGCTCGGACCCCTAAATACACCCCTGCTTGGCGCCTCCAGACTCTGTCACGTCTGTCACATGTGCTCAGTGAGAACCTGCTTTCATCTGTGAAGAGCACAGGGTGCCAGTGGCGAATTTGCCAATCTTGTTGTTCTCTGGCAAATGCCAAATGTCCTGCACAGTGTTGGGCTGTAAGCACAACCCCCACCTGTGGACGTCGGGCCCTCATACCACCCTCATGGAGTCTGTTTCTGATAATTTGAGTAGACACATTCACATTTGTGGCTTGCTGGAGGTCATTTTGCAGGGCTCTGGCAGTGCTCCTCCTGTTCCTCCTTGCACAAAGGCGGAGGTAGCGGTCCTGCTGCTGGGTAGTTGCCCTCTTAGGGCCTCCTCCATGTCTCCTGATGTACTGGCCTGTCTCCAGGTAGCGCCTCCATGCTCTGGACACTACGCTGACAGACACAGCAAACCTTCTTGCCACAGCTCGCATTGATGTGCCATCCTGGATGAGCTGCACTACCTGAGCCACTTGTGTGGGTTGTAGACTCCGTCTCATGCTACCACTAGAGTGAAAGCACCGCCAGCTTTCAAAAGTGACCAAAACATCAGCCAGAAAGCATAGGAGCTGAGAAGTGGTCTGTGGTCACCACCTGCAGAACAACTCCTTTATTGGGGGTGTCTTGCTAATTGCCTATAATTTCCACCTGTTGTCTATTCCATTAATCAGTGTTGCTTCCTAAGTGGACAGTTTGATTTCACAGAAGTGTGATTGACTTGGAGTTACATTGTGTTGTTTAAGTGTTCCCTTTATTTTTTTGAGCAGTATATATATATATATATATATATAATGGATTTGGTATGATATACCGATGGTCAGGATGCCAGCGGTCATCATGGTACCCTAATCCTGCCTTGTGGGTGCCTCACTGTAACCCTCCCTGGTGGTCCCTAACCCTCACACCTCTGCTGCCTAAACCTAACCCCCCCCCCCCCCCCCTTGGTGCCTAACTCTAGCCTCCCCTTGTAAGTGCCTAACTCTAGCCTCCCCTTGTAAGTGCCTAACCCTAACCTACCCCCCAGTACCTAACCATCCCCTTCCTGTCCCTGCAGCATAACCCTGACACCCTTTCTCATGCCTAAACCTAACCTCTGACCCCCAGTGGCAGGACGCAAACACATCCCGCTAAAAGAGCATTCGGGATTCTAGGCATCAGTATTTTGACACCGGGATCCCAAGCTCTGTATGGATTTTGATGCCAGCATTATGTTATCTTTCGTGATTCTGGCGTCAGTATTTTGACCGCCTGGGTCCTGTCCGGCGGCATTGTAACTACATCCTATATATATCTATATAAACAGAATATAAATATGCATGTGTTGTGCTTCTTTATAATCGAATCTTATCAACAGTAATTAGCTATTAAGAAGACTCAGAGTGTGTGTGTGGGGGGGCTCTAACACATAGCACCCCCAGAATTGTTATTTGGTGGGAACTTTAGCTTGTTTAATTTTAGTATTGTGTGCAATTTCCTTTTCTCATATGGGAAGTAAAGTACAGTACAATTAGAATTAAACAATTAAAAAAAAAACCCTCAGTAGCCTCTCTGCTGGACAGAATGTGTGACACAGAAGGAGCAAGCGCTGCTCTGTCTGGCTCAGCTGCACGTTCCTCTCTTCCCCCAAACAACCTCTGTAGTCTAAGCTGTGTTCTTATGCCGGGGGGAGGGGGTAGTATTATTTTTGTGTGTGCCGGGGAAGGGGTTAGTATTATATTCATGTGTGCATGTGCCGGGGAGAGGGGATAGTATCATATTCGTGTGTGCCAGGGAGGGGGGGTAATATCAAATTCATGTGTGCTGGGGAGGTGGGGTGTCATATTAATGTGTGCTGGGGTGTGGCAAATAAAGTATGTGCTGCGGGTGGTGGAGGGGTCAGAAGTGGCATATTAACAGTATGTTGCGGGCTGGGTTTTCTGCTTTGAAAACCCAGTGGTGAGAGGAAAGAAAAAGGGAAATGTTCATCTGCTTTGGTGCTCTGCTATCATCTATTCCCCGATGCTGTGCTCTCTGATCGTTGGGCCAGTTCCAGCATGTGTAGTATGTGCAGACAAAGAGGGTGCAGGGTAGTGTGTTGGGTTCAGGGTAGTGGCAGTAGTGTGTGTGCGGGGAGAGAGTTTGCAGGGTAACAGCAGTAATGTAATGTAGTGTGCAGTTAGAGGGGTGCAGGGCAGCAGTGGTAGTGTAATGTAGTGTGTGCGGGGAGAGGGGTAGCAGCGGTAATGTAATGTGTGTGTGGAGAGGGGTGCTGGGTAGCAGCGGTAGTGTAATGTAGTGTGTGCGGGTAGAGGGGGTGCAGGGTAACAGCGATAGTGTAATGTAGTGTGTGCGGGGAGAGGGGTGCAGGGTAGCAGTGGTAGTGTGTGCGTGGAGAGGGGTGCAGGGTAGCAGCGGTAGTGTTGTGTGTGGGGTGGAAGGTTCAGGGTATCAGCTGCAATGTAGTGTGCATGGAGGAGGAGGAGGTACAGTGTGTACCTGTTCTGTGCCCGAGAGGTCCCTGGAAAATTGCTCTGTGACGCTGAAGAAGAAGAAGAAGAAGAAGAAGAAGAAGAAGAAGAAGAAAACTGCAGGAGAGGCAGTGCTGCGGAAGTTAAGTAATTAAAGACTAAATAAGCTAATTAGAAAATTCCAATTGCTTAATTAGTCATTGGGAGGGTTGCCACAGCAGTTCATAACAATTCCGGACATTTTCCCGAAAGATATAGATTTTCAGGAAAAACTGGCTTGAAGGCATTCCTGATTGTATGGGATGTCCCAAGGCAATTAGACATGAAACATATAGAGTTTGGACTTGTTAGAACTTTCCCAATAGTTGCTGTGTATACTTTACACACCATACACACTTATACCATCATCTTCTCCTCACTGCTTTCAATGGTTCTGCCTTCCCACAGCTTATTTGGGTACTATGACTGCTTATGCCGCAATGTTTGTAAAACTTGCCATGTCCTGCAATGATTTGTACTGTAAGTCACTGTTTTCTCTTACGTCCTAGAGCAGAGGTGGGGAACCTCAGGCCCGCGGGCCGTATAAGGCCCGCCAAGCCACTTGATCTGGCCCGGCCAGGCTCTCCTGACTGAGGGAGATGCCAGGTGCCCACTGAGATTTTGTTATCAGTGGGCACCCGGCTCCTTCTCCTCAGCAGCAGCCGGAGGCAGGAGCTCACTCCTGAGCTCTGGCTTCTGGCTCAGGCAGTGTACATATGTGGCTGTGCGGTGCTATGGGAGAGATGCCATGACTGGGGGCATAACTACTGACTTGGGACATAACTACTGGGGGTGGGCTAATTTTTAAGTTGATACTTTTTGTATGGCCCCCGAAGGATTTTATAAATATCCAAATGGCCCTTGGTAGAAAAAAGGTTCCCCACCCCTGTCCTAGAGGATGCTGGGGACTCCGTAAGGACCATGGGGATAGACAGGCTCCACAGGAGACATGGGCACTTTAAGAAAGACTTTAGATCCTGGGTGTGCACTGGCTCCTCCCTCTATGCCCCTCCTCCAGACCTTAGTTGATACTGTGCCCAGTGGAGACTGGGTGCTTTTCAGAGAGCTCTCCTGAGCTTTCTGACAGAAAGTATATTTGTTAGGTTTTTTATTTTCAGGGAGCCTGCTGGCAACAGACTCCCTGCATCGAGGGACTGAGGGGAGAGAAGCAGACCTACTTCTGTGAGTTTCAAGGCTCTGCTTCTTAGGCTACTGGACACCATTAGCTCCAGAGGGAGTCAGAACACAGGTCTCACCCTGGAGTTCGTCCCGGAGCCGCGCCGCCGTCCTCCTCACAGAGCCGGAAGATAGAAGCCGGGTGAGTATGAGAAGAAAAGAAGACTTCAGAGGCGGCAGAAGACTTCATGATCTTCACTGAGGTAACGCACAGCACTGCAGCTGTGCGCCATTGCTCCTATACACCTCACAAACGGCAGTCACTGTAAGGGTGCAGGGCGCAGGGGGGGCACCCTGGGCAGCAATATAAACCTCTTATTTGGCAAAAGAGAGCATATATACAGCTGGACACTGTATATATGCATGAGCCCCCGCCAATTTTACACTTTTAGCGGGACTGAAGCCCGCCGCCGAGGGGGCGGGGCTTCTCCCTCAGCACTTACCAGCGCCATGTTTTTCTCCACAGCACCGCTGAGAGGAAGCTCCCCGGACTCTCCCCTGCTTATACCACGGTAGAAGAGAGGGTTTTAAAGAAGAGGGGGGGAGCACATAATTCGGTGCAAATAATAATAACAGCGCTAGTGGGTAAACATTAAATTGCTCTGTTTTTTCCTGGGTCATATAGCGCTGGGGTGTGTGCTGGCATACTCTCTCTCTGTCTCTCCAAAGGGCCTTGTGGGGGAACTGTCTTCAGAAGAGCATTCCCTGAGTGTGTGGTGTGTCGGTACGTGTGTGTCGACATGTCTGAGGTAAAAGGCTCTCCTAAAGAGGAGATGGAGAAAATGTGTGTGTGTGTGGTGTCTCCGTCGACAACGCTGACACCTGATTAAATATGTGAAATTAAGTGCTAAGGTAAATTTATTGCACAAAAGATTAGAGAACAGACAGGGAATCTACCCATGTCTGTCCCTATGTCGCAGAGACCTTCAGAGTCTCACAACGTTCACTATCGAAAATAATAGACACTAATATCAATTATCAACACGGAGTCTGACTCCAGTGTCGACTACGATAATGCAAAGTACAGCCAAAACTGGCAGAAAAGTATTCAATATATGATTATTGTAATAAAAGATGTTTTGCATATCGCTGATGACTCATCTGTCCCTGACACAAGGGTACACATGTTTAAGGGGAAGAAAGCTGAGGTAAATTTCCCTCCTCTCAGGAAGAAAAAGAGCGGGAATCTCCAGACAAGAAACTGCAGATTCCCAAAACGAATTCTCAGGGAGTATCCTTTCCCTACTAGGCCCAGGATACGATGGGAATCTTCCCCTAGGGTGGACAAGGCATTGACACGTTTACCCAAAAGGTAGCGCTGACTTAACAGCTATCCTCAGGGATCCTGCAGATAGCATGCAGTAAAAGTACTTTGAAGTCCATTTACACACATTCCGGTACACTATTCAGACCGGCGATTGTGTCGGCATGGGTTTATAGCGCTGTAGCAGCGTGGACAGATACCTTATCAGCGGAGATTGAAACCCTAGATAAGGATACCATGTTATTGACCCTAGTATATATATATATATATATATATATATATATAAAAGATGCTGTCTTATATATATATATAAGACATGCCCAAAGAGACATTAGTCTACTGGGTTCTAGAGTCAACGCTATGTCGATTTCTGCTAGACGTGTCCTGTGGAACATGCAATGGACAGGTGATGCCGACTAAAAGAGGCATATGGAGGGTTTACCTTACAAGGCTGAGGAATTGTGTGGAGAAGGGCTCTCGGACCTGGTCTCCACAGCTATAGCTGGTAATTCTGATCTTTTGCCTTATATTCCCTCACAGCCTAAGAAAGCACGACGTTATCAAATGCAGTCCTTTTGGTCGCAGAATAACAAGAAAGTACGAGGAGCGTCCTTTCTTACCAGAGGTAAGGGCACAGGGCACAGCTAGTTCCCAGGTCTCTACTACATCCATCGCATGATGCTGGAACTCTGCTAAGGGAGTCCGTCCCAGTGGGAGCACGTCTTCGACTCTTCAGCCACATCTGAGTTCACTCACAGGTGGATCCCGGGGCAATAAAAATTGTGTGTCAGGGTTACAAGCTGGAATTCGAAAGGTGCCTCCTCGCCGGTTTTCCTTATCGGACCTACCGGCTTCTCCCCCAGAAAGGGAGATAATATTAAATACAATTCACACATTGTATCTCCAACAGGTGGTGCTCAAGGTTCCCCTCCTGCAACAAGGAAGGGGATATTACTCAACCTTGGCTGTAGTCCCGAAACCATACGGTTCGGTCAGACCTATTTTAAAATTAAAATCTCTGAACCTATACTGGAAAAGGTTCAAATTTAAAGTGGAATCGCTCAGAGCGATCATCGCCAGCCTGGAAGGGGGGGATTTTATGGTGTATCTAGACATAAAGGCTGCATACCTTCATGTTCCCATTTATCCACCCCATCAGGCGTACCTGAGAATTGCGGTACAGTATTGTCATTACCAATTTCAGGGTAATTGTCGGAAATGATGGTGCTCCTACGCAAGCAAGGAGTCACAGTTATCCCATACTTGGACGATCTCCTGATAAGGGCGAGATCAAAAGAGCAGTTGTTAAACAGCGTGTCACTTTCGCTGAAGTTGTCACAGCAACACGGCGGATTCTTAATATCCCGAAGTCACTGTTGGTTCCTATGACTCGTCTGCCCTTCTTGGGTATGATTCTGGATACGGACCAGAAATGGGTTTACCTTCAGATAGAGAAGGCCCAGGAATGACTCTGGTCAGGGACCTATTGAAACCAAGACAGGTGTCAGTGCATCACTGCACTCGAGTCCTGGGAAAGACATTCCCTTCGGGAGGTTCCATGCGAGGACTTTCAAATGGAACCTACTGGACAAGTGATCCGGGTCACATCTACAGATTCATCAGTTGATCACCCTATCCCCCAGGGCCAGGGTATGTCTCCTGTGGTGGCTGCAGAGTGCTCACCTTCTATAGGGCCGCAAGTCCGGCATTCAGGACTGGATCCTGGTGACCACGGACGCGAGCCTCCGAGATGGGGGAGCAGTCACACAGGGAAGAAATTTTCAAGGTCTTTGGTCAAGTCAAGAGACCGTTAGAGATTTAAAAAAAAAAGGGGCAGACTAGATGGGCCAAGTGGTTCTTATCTGCCGACAAATTCTATATTGTCTTCACATCAACATCTTGGAACTAAAGGCCATATACAACGCCCTATGTCAAGCGGAGACCTTACTTCACGACCAACCGGTTCTGATCCAGTCAGACAACGTCACCGCAGTAGCTCATGTAAACCGCCAAGGCGGCACAAGGAGCAGATTGGCGATGACGGAAGCCACCAGAATTCTTCGCTGGGCGGAGAATCATGTCAGCAGTGTTCATTCCGGGAGTGGACAACTGGGAAGCAGACTTCCTCAGCAGACACGACCTACGTCCTGGAGAGTGGGGACTATATCAGGAAGTCTTCGCACGGATTACAATTCGGTGGGGACTGCCACAGATAGACATGATGGCGTCCCGCTTAAACAAAAAGCTGCAGAGTTATTGCTCCAGGTCAAGAGACCCTCAGGCAGTAGCGGTAGACGCCCTAGTGACGCCGTGGGTGTTCCAGTCAGTCTATGTATTTCCTTCTCTTCCTCTCATACCCAAGGGTTGAGAATAATAAGAAAAAGAGGAGTGAGAACAATCCTCATTGTTCCAGATTGTCCACGAAGGATCTGGTATCCGGATCTGAAGGAAATGCTTACAGAAGATCCGTGACCTCTTCCTCTAAGACAGGACCTGTTGCAACAGGGCCCATGTCTGTTCCAAGACTTACTGCGGCTCCGTTTGACGGCATGGCGGTTGAACGCCGTATCTTAGCGAAAAAAGGTATTCCGGATGAGATCATTCCTATGCTGATAAAGGCTAGGAAGGACGTGACATCTAAACATTATCACCGTATATGGCGAAAATATGTTTCTTGGTATGAGGTCAGGAATGCTCCTACGGAAGAATTCCATCTGGGCCGTTTCCTTCACTTCCTACAAACGGGAGTGAATTTGGGCCTAAAATTAGGCTCCATTAAGGTTCAGATTTTGGCCCTATCCATTTTCTTTCAAAAAGAATTGGCTTCTCTCCCAGAAGTTCAGACTTTTGTGAAGGGAGTGCTGCATATTCAGCCTCCTTTTGTACCTCCGGTGGAGCCTTGGGACCTTAACGTGGTGTTAAGTTCCTTGAGTCACACTGGTTTGTACCACTTAAAACGGTGGAGTTGAAATATCTCACTTGGAAGGTGGTCATGTTATTAGCCTTGGCTTCGGCTAGGCGAGTGTCGGAATTAGCGGCTTTGTTAAATAAAAGCCCCTATCTGATTTTCCATATGTATAGAGCGGAATTGCGGAACTGTCCTCAATTCCTGCCAAAAGTGGTTTCATGCTTTCATATGAACCAACCTATTGTGGTGCCTGTGGCTACGCGTGACTTGGAGGATTCCGAGTCACTTGATGTGGTCAGGGCTTTGAAAATTTACGTAGCCAGAAAGGCTAGAGTCAGAAAAACAGATGCACTGTTTATCCTGTATGCGACCAACAAGATTGGTGCCCCTGCTTCAAAGCAGACTATTGCTCGCTGGATCTGTAACACGATTCAGCAAGTGCATTCTACGGCTGGTTTGTCGTTGCCTAAATCAGTCAAGGCCCATTCCACTAGGAAAGTGGGCTCTTCTTGGGCGGCTGCCCGAGGGGTCTCGGCACTACAGCTGTGCCGAGCTGCTACTTAGTCGGGTTCAAACACCTTTACAAAGTTCTATAAGTTTGATACCCTGGCTGAGGAGGACCTCCTGTTTGCGCAATCGGTGCTGCAGAGTCATCCGCACTCTCCCGCCCGTTTGGGAGCTTTGGTATAATCCCCATGGTCCTTACGGAGTCCCCAGCATTCTCTAGGACATAAGAGAAAATAACATTTTAAACCTACCGGTAAATCTTTTTCTCGTAGTCCGTAGTGGATGCTGGGCGCCCGTCCCAAGTGCGGACTACTTTAGTTATTGCTTGAATAAGGGTTATGTTATAGTTGCATCGGTCTTGAACTGATGCTATGTTGTTTTCATACTGTTAATTGGGTAGTTTATCACAAGTTATACGGTGTGATTGGTGTGGCTGGTATGAATCTTGCCCTTGGATTAACAAAAATCCTTTCCTCGTACTGTCAGGGGCACAGTTTCTCTAACTGAGGTCTGGAGGAGGGGTATAGAGGGAGGAGCCAGTGCACACCCAGGATCTAAAGTCTTTCTTAAAGTGCCCATGTCTCCTGCGGAGCCCGTCTATCCCCATGGTCCTTACGGAGTCCCCAGCATCCTCTACGGACTACGAGAAAAAGATTTACCGGTAGGTTTAAAATCTTATTTTCTGTTCTGTTTATGCTGTTCCTGTTTATTAACTTTGTAAGGTAGGGCAAACCCTTTGTTGTGCCATACAAGTAGAGATGTGTGGCTGGCACTTTTCGTGTTTTGTTTTTTGGTTTTGGTTCTAATTCAACTTTCGTGTTTTGGTTTTGGCTTGGTTTTGCCAAAACCACCCTTTTGTGTTTTGGTTTTGGTTTTGGATCTGGATGATTTTTGAAAAAAACATAAAAACAGCTAAAATCACAGAATTTGGGGGAAATTTTGCTCCTACGGTATTATTAACCTCAATAACATGAATTTCCACTCATTTCCAGTATATTCTGAAAACCTCACAATATTGTTTTTAGGCCTAAAAGTTGCACCGAGGTGGCTGTATGACCAAGCTAACCGACACAAGTGTGAGGCACAAACACCTGGCCCATCCAGGAGTGGCACTGCAGTGTCAGACAGGATGGCACTTTTCAAAAACTAGGCCCCACTGGAATTATACGTCCAAATCACTGGAATTATACGTCCAAATCACTGGAATAATACATCTAAATCACTGGAATTCAATGGCAAAATCACTGGAATAATATGTCAAAATCACTGGAATTATACGGCCAAATCACTGGAATTACATGACAAAATCACTGGAATTTACTGCAAAATCACTGGAATTATACTGCAAAATCAATGGAATTTTAGATCCATATCACTGGAATTAAGGCATTTAAAGAAAAAAATAGTCCCCAAACAGCACATCATGCCAAGAAGTAAAAGAGGGCAATGAGGTAGAGGCTAAGACTGTAGAGCAATTTAAACATGCTTGGGATAGGCATATGAATATCCTTACAAATAATTAAGGTTCAAAAAGGGTTGAGATTGCCTAAAGGATAAAAAAAAAGGGGCAGACTAGATGGGCCAAGTGGTTCTTATCTGCCGTCAAATTCTATGTTTCTATAAGGTAGCTGTATGACTAAACTAAGCGACACAAGTGTGCGGCACAAACACCTGGCCCATCTAGGGTTGGCACTGCAGTCCCACTGAACTAATGGTGGATACCGGACACACGTCTAACACCAGCATAGTTGTTATGGCCTCAGTAATGGGCTTTGCAACAGGGTGTGTATATATATATATATATATATATATATACGGCAGTATCACTGGACTGTACTTATACGCCAGTACCACTGTAATTATAAGGCAGGATCACTGGACTTATATGGCAGGATCACTGGATTTATACGGCAGGATCACTGTAATTATACGCCAGTACCACTGTAATTATACGGCAGGATCACTGGAATTAAATGGCAAAATCACTGGAATTATACGTCCAAATCACTGGCATTAAAAGGCAAAATCACTGGAATTATACGTCCAAATCACTGGAATTATACGTCCGAATCACTGGAAATAAATGGCAAAATCACTGGAATTATACATCCAAATCACTGGAATTAAATGGCAAAATCACTGGAATTATACGTCCAAATCACTGGAATTATACGTCCAAATCACTGGGAAAAAATGGCAAAATCACTGGAATTATATGGCCAAATCACTGGAATTATACAGCCAAATCACTGGAATTAAATGGCAAAATCACTGGAATTATACTGCAAAATCACTGGAATTATATTGCAAAATCACTGGAATTATACGTCCAAATCACTGGAATTAAGGAATTTAAAAAAATAATAATCCCCAAACAGCACATCATGCCAAGAAGTAAAAGAGGGCAATGAGGTAGCTGTATGACTAAGCTAAGCGACACAAGTGTGTGGCACAAAAACCTGGCCCATCTAGGGTTGGCACTGCAGTCCCACTGAACTAATGGTGGATACCGGACACACGTCTAACACCAGCATAGTTGTTATGGCCAACAAAATCACACACAAAAATTATCAATGGAAATCAAATTTATTAACCCATGGAGGTCTGGATTTGGAGTCACCCTCAAAATTAAAGTGGAAAAACACACTACAGGCTGATCCAACTTTGATGTAATGTCCTTAAAACAAGTCAAAATGAGGCTCAGTAGTGTGTGTGGCCTCCACGTGCCTGTATGACCTCCCTACAATGCCTGGGCATGCTCCTGATGAGGTGGCGGATGGTCTCCTGAGGGATCTCATCCCAGACCTGGACTAAAGCATCCGCCAACTCCTGGACAGTCTGTGGTGCAACGACACGTTGGTGGATGGAGCGAGACATGATGTCCCAGATGTGCTCTATTGGATTCAGGTCTGGGGAACGGGCGGGCCAGTCCATAGCATCAATGCCTTCATCTTGCAGGAACTGCTGACACACTCCAGCCACATGAGGTCTAGCATTGTCTTGCATTAGGAGAAACCCAGGGCCAACGGCACCAGCATATGGTCTCACAAGGGGTCTGAGGATCTCATCTCGGTACCTAATGGCAGTCAGGCTACCTCTGGCGAGCACATGGAGGGCTGTGCGGCCCCCCAAAGAAATGCCACCTCACACCATTACTGACCCACTGCCAAACCGGTCATGCTGGAGGATGTTGCAGGCAGCAGAACATTCTCCTTGGCGTCTCCAGACTCTGTCACGTCTGTCACATGTGCTCAGTGAGAACCTGCTTTCATCTGTGAATAGCACAGGGCGCCAGTGGCGAATTTGCCAATCTTGGTGTTCTCTGGCAAATGCCAAACGTCCTGCATGGTGTTGGGCTGTAAGTACAACCCCCACCTGTGGACATCGGGCCCTCATACCACCCTCATGGAGTCTGTTTCTGATCGTTTGAGTAGACACATGCACATTTGTGGCTTGCTGGAGGTCATTTTGCAGGGCTCTGGCAGTGCACCTCCTGTTCCTCCTTGCACAAAGGCGGAGGTAGCAGTCCTGCTGCTGGGTTGTTGCCCTTCTACGGCCTTCTCCACATCTCCCGATGTACTGGCCTGTCTCCTGGTAGCGCCTCCATGCTCTGGACACTACGCTGACAGACACAGCAAACCTTCTTGCCACAGCTCGCATTGATGTGCCATCCTGGATGAGCTGCACTACCTGAGCCACTTGTGTGGGTTGTAGGGAGGCCATACAGGCACGTGGAGGCCACACACACTACTGAGCCTCATTTTGACTTGTTTTAATTACATTACATCAAAGTTGGATCAGCCTGTAGTGTGTTTTTCCACTTTAATTTTGAGGGTGACTCCAAATCCAGACCTCCATGGGTTAATAAATTTGATTTCCATTGATCATTTTTGTGTGATTTTGTTGTCAGCACATTCAACTATGTAAAGAACAAAGTATTTAATGAGAATATTTCATTCATTCAGATCTAGGATGTGTTATTTTAGTGTTCCCTTTATTTTTTTGAGCAGTGTATATACGGCAGTATCACTGGACTGGATTTATATGCCAGTACTACTGTAATTATACGGCAGGATCACTGGATTTATACGGCAGGATAACTGTAATTATACCCCAGTACCACTGTAATTATACGGCAGGATTACTGGAATTATAATGCAGGATCACTGGAATTAAATGGCAAAATCACTGGAATTATACGTTCAAATCACTGGAATTAAATAGCAAAATCACTGGAATTATACATCCAAATCACTGGAATTATAAATCCGAATCATTGAAAATAAATGGCAAAATCACTGGAATTATACGTCCACATCACTGGAATTATACAACCAAATCACTGGAATTAAATGGCAAAATTACTGGAATTATACGTCCAAATCACTGGAATTAAAAGTCAAAATCACTGGAATTATACTGCAAAATCACTATAATAATACTGCAAAATCACTGGAATTATACGGCCAAATCACTGGAATTATACGGCCAAATCACTGGAATTAAATGGCAAAATCACTGGAATTATACTGTAAAATCACTGTAATAATACTGCAAAATCACTGGAATTATACGTCCAAATCACTGGAATTTAATGGCAGTACCACTGGACATATACAGAAATGTCAGACAGAATGGCACTTTAAAAAAATAGTCCCCAAACAGCACATGATGCAAAGAAGAAAAAAAGGTGCACCAAGGTTGCTGTATGACTAAGCTAAGCAACACAACCACCTGGCCCATCTAGTATTGTCACGCAGTGGCTGAATGTCGAGAGTGGGCCACAATTGTTCTGTCCACTGACAGCATCTCCAGCACGCCCCTGTCATTTAAAAAAAAATCTGTAATTGGTGGACTTATACGGCAGTACCCCAGGACAAATACAGCAGTACCCCTGGACTTATACGGCAGTGTCGGACATGATGGCACTTTTCAAAAACTAGGCCCCAAAGTACAGCACCTCATGCAAAGTTGTTGAAGAAGTGCAATGAGGTAGCTGTATGACTAAGCCAAGCAACACAAACAATTACCACTGGAATTATACGTCCAAATCACTGGAATTATACGTCCAAATCACTGGAATTAAATGGCAAAATCACTGGAATTAAATGGCAAAATTACTGGAATTATATGTCCAAATCACTGGAATTAAATGGCAAAATCTCGGTATCGCCTGCCTAGTGAAGTGGAATCTAGATGGGATTTGGTACCGGGGACACAATACCTCCATCAATTGTCTAAATCCCACTGCACTAATGGCGGATACCGGACACACGTCTAACACCAACATAAGTGTATAGGCCTCAGTTATGAGGGCTTCCATCATCATGTGAAGCTGAACCACTAATCATGAACATAGGCCAGGGTCTCAGCCGTTCCTTGCCACTCCGTGTTGTAAATGGCATATTGGCAAGTTTACGTTTCTCCTCAGATGATTAAAATTTCTTTTTTTGGGGTCTTTTTACTGAACTTTGACTTTTTAGATTTTACATGCCCTCTACTATCACATTGGGCATCGGCCTTGGCAGATGACGTTGATGGCATTTCATCGTCTATGTCATGGCTAGTGGCAGCAGATTTAGCACTAGGAGGAAGTGGTTCTTGATCTTTCCCTATTTTATCCTCCAAATTTTTGATCTCCATTATGTTTCTGGAGTTATATAACACAATATGTGGCACAGGACTGACTGATGGCTGATGGCCAGGACACTACCACTGGTCTGATGCAGCACAACCCAACAACACTGTAAGGGACTTGTTGTTGTTGTTGTTGTTATTATTATACGGCAGCAGTGGACATATAGCAGCAGCGTATACCACTGTGACTGCCTAGTCACTGGAATGACTGATGGCCAGGACAGTACCACTGGTCTGATGCAGCACAACACAGCAACACTGTGAGGGACTAGTGGTTGTTATTATTATAATTATAATACTGTAGCAGTGGACATATAGCAGCAGCGTATACCACTGTGACTGCCTGGTCACTGGAATGACTGATGGCCAGGACACTACCACTGGTCTGATGCAGGACAACACAGCAACACTGTAAGAGACTTATTATTAGTGATGAGCGGGTTCGGTTCCTTGGGATCCGAACCCCCCCGAACTTCACCCATTTAACACTGGTTCCGAGGCAGACTCGGATCCTCCCGCCTTGCTCGGTTAACCCGAGCGCGCCCGAACGTCATCATCCCACGGTCGGATTCTCGCGAGATTCGTATTCTATATAAGGAGCCGCGCGTCACCGCTATTTTTCACTCGTGCATTGGAGATGATCGTGAAAGGACGTGGCTGGCGTTCTCTCAGTTTCTATGTTCAGTGTGCTGCAAATATCTGTGCTCAGTGTGCTGCAAATATCTGTGCTCAGTGTGCTGCAAATATCTGTGCTCAGTGTGCTGCAAATATCTACGTTCTCTGCCTGAAAAAAGCTCCATATCTGTGCTCAGTGTGCTGCAAATATCTGTGCTCAGTGTGCTTTATTGTGGGGACTGGGGACCACCAGTATTATATAGTAGGAGGACAGTGCAGAGTTTTGCTGACCAGTGACCACCAGTATTATACGTTCTCTGCCTGAAAAATGCTCCATATATGTGCTGCATTGTAGTATATAGTAGGAGGACAGTGCAGAATTTTGCTGACCACCAGTATATATATAGCAGTACGGTACAGTAGTCCACTGCTCTACCTCTGTGTCGTCAAGTATACTATCCATCCATACCTGTGGTGCATTTAAGTTTTGCACAGTATATATATAGTAGGAGGACAGTGCATAATTTTGCTGACCACCAGTATATAATATATAGCAGTACGGTACAGTAGTCCACTGCTCTACCTACCTCTGTGTCGTCAAGTATACTATCCATCCATACCTGTGGTGCATTTAAGTTTTGCACAGTATATATATAGTAAGAGGACAGTGCATAATTTTGCTGACCACCAGTATATAATATATAACAGTACGGTACAGTAGTCCACTGCTCTACCTACCTCTGTGTCGTCAAGTATACTATCCATCCATACCTGTGGTGCATTTAAGTTTTGCACAGTATATATATATATAGTAGGAGGACAGTGCATAATTTTGCTGACCACCAGTATATAATATATAGCAGTACGGTACAGTAGTCCACTGCTTTACCTACCTCTGTGTCGTCAAGTATACTATCCATCCATACCTGTGGTGCATTTAAGTTTTCTCTAACGTCCTAAGTGGATGCTGGGGACTCCGTCAGGACCATGGGGTTTAGCGGCTCCGCAGGAGACAGGGCACAATAATAAAAGCTTTAGGATCAGGTGGTGTGCACTGGCTCCTCCCCCTATGACCCTCCTCCAAGCCTCAGTTAGATCTTTGTGCCCGGCCGAGAAGGGTGCAATCTAGGTGGCTCTCCTGAGCTGCTTAGAATAAAAGTTTAAGTTAGGTTTTTTATTTTCAGTGAGTCCTGCTGGCAACAGGCTCACTGCTACGAGGGACTTAGGGGAGAGAAGTAAACTCACCTGCGTGCAGGATGGATTTGCTTCTTAGGCTACTGGACACCATTAGCTCCAGAGGGAGTCGGAACACAGGTCTCACCCTGGGGTTCGTCCCGGAGCCGTGCCGCCGACCCCCCTTGCAGATGCCGAAGTTGAAGAGGTCCAGAGGTCCAGAAACAGGCGGCAGAAGACTTTCAGTCTTCATAAGGTAGCGCACAGCACTGCAGCTGTGCGCCATTGTTGTCAGCACACTTCATACCAGCGGTCACTGAGGGTGCAGGGCGCTGGGGGGGGCGCCCTGGGCAGCAATGTATTATACCTTTTTTATGGCTAAAATACATCACATATAGCCCTTGAGGCTATATGGATGTATTTAACCCCTGCCAGATCTCACAAACTCCGGGAGAAGAGCCCGCCGTTTTAGGGGGCGGGGCCTATTCTCCTCAGCACACGGCGCCATTTTCCTGCTCAGCTCTGCTGTGAGGAAGGCTCCCAGGCTCTCCCCTGCACTGCACTACAGAAACAGGGTTAAAACAGAGAGGGGGGGCACTTATTTGGCGATATGATTACATATGTGAAAATGCTATAAGGGAAAACACTTGTATAAGGGGTTGTCCCTGTATAATTATAGCGTTTTTGGTGTGTGCTGGCAAACTCTCCCTCTGTCTCCCCAAAGGGCTAGTGGGGTCCTGTCCTCTATCAGAGCATTCCCTGTGTGTGTGCTGTGTGTCGGTACGTGTGTGTCGACATGTAGGAGGACGATGTTGGTGAGGAGGCGGAGCAAATTGCCTGTATTGGTGATGTCACTCTCTAGGGAGTCGACACCGGAATGGATGGCTTATTTAGGAATTACGTGATAATGTCAACACGATGCAAGGTCGGTTGACGACATGAGACGGCCGGCAAACAAATTAGTACCTGTCCAGGCGTCTCAGACACCGTCAGGGGCTTGTAAAAACGCCCATTTACCTCAGTTGGTCGACACAGACACAGACACGGACACTGACTTCAGTGTCGACGGTGAAGAAACAAACGTATTTTCCTTTAGGGCCACACGTTACATGTTAAGGGCAATGAAGGAGGTGTTACATATTTCTGATACTACAAGTACCACAAATAAGGGTATTATGTAGGGTGGGAATAATCTACTTGTAGTTTTTCCTGAATCAGATAAATTAAAGTGTGTGATGATACGTGGGTTTCCTCCGATAGAAAATTATTGGAGGTATACCCTTTCCCGCCAGAAGTGAGGGCGAGTTGGGAAACACACCTTAGGGTGGATAAGGCGCTCACACGCTTATAAAAACAAGTGGCGTTACCGTCTCCAGATACGGCCGCCCTCAAAGAGCCAGCTGATAGGAAGCTGAAAAATATCCTAAAAAGTATATACACACATACTGGTGTTATACTACGACCAGCAATCGCCTCAGCCTGGATGTGCAGCGCTGGGGGGGCTTGGTCGGATTTCCTGACTGAAAATATTGATACCCTTGACAGGAACAATATTTTATTGACTATAGAGCATTTTAAGGATGCATTTCTATATATGCGAGATGCGCAGAGGGATATTTGCATTCTGGCATCAAGAGTAGATGTGATGTCCATATCTGCCAGACGATGTTTATAGACACGACAGTGGTCAGGTGATGCAGATTCCAGACGGCACATGGAAGTATTGCCGTATAAAGGGGCGGTCCATCGGACCTGGTGGCCATGGCAACAGCTGGAAAATCCACTTTTGTTACCCCAAGTCACATCTCAGCAGAAAAGGACACAGTCTTTTCAGTCTCAGTCCTTTCGTACCCATAAAGGCAGGCGGGCAAAAGGCCAGTCATATCTGCCCAGGGTTAGAGGAAAGGGAAGAAGACTGCAGCAGGCAGCCCATTCCCAGGAACAGAAGTCCTCCACAGCTTCTGCCAAGTCCGCAGCATGACGCTGGGGCCATACAAGCGGACTCAGGTGCGGTGGGGGGTCATCTCAAGAGTTTCAGCACGCAGTGGGCTCACTCGCAAGTGGACTCCTGGATCCTACACGTAGTATCCCAGGTGTACATTGGAAATTCGAGACGTCTTCCCCTCACAAGTTCCTGAAGTCTGCTTTACCAACGTCTCCCTCCGACAGGGAGGCAGTATTGGAAAAAAATTCACAGGCTGTATTCCCAGCAGGTGATAATCAAAGTACCCCTCCTACAACAAGGGAAGGGGTATTATTCCACACTATATTGTGGTACTGAAGCCAAACGGCTCGGTGAGATCTAAAAGATTTGAACAATTACATACAAGGGTTCAAATCAAGATGGAGTCACTCAGAGCAGTGATAGCGAACCAGGACGATATGGTGTCACTGGATATCAGGGACGCTTACCTACATGTCCAAATTTTGCCCTTCTCACCAAGGGTATCTCAGGTTCGTGGTACAGAACTGTCACTATCAGTTCAGACGCTGCCGTTTGGATTGTCCACGGCACCCCGGGTCTTTACCATGGTAATGGCCGAAATGATGATTCTTCCTAAAAGAAATATGGACGCTTTCCTGATAAGGGCAAGGTCCAGAGAACAGTTGGCGGTCGGAGTAGCACTATCTCAAGTAGTTCTACGACAGCACGAGTGGATTCTAAATATTCCAAAATCGCAGCTTTTTCCGACGACACGTCTAATGTTCCTAGGAATGATTCTGGACACAGTCCAGAAAAGGATGTTTTCTCCCGGAGAAGAAGACCAGGGAGTTATCCGAGCTAGTCAGGAACCTCCTAAAACCAGGAAAAGTATCAGTGCATCATTGCACAAGGGTCCTGTGAAAAATGGTGGTTTCTTACAAAGCGATCCCATTCGGTAGATTTCACGCAAGAACCTTTCAGTGGAATCTGCTGGGAAAATGGTCCGGATCGCATCTTCAGATGCATCAGCGGACAACCCTGTCTCCAAGGACAAGGGTGTTTTCTTCTGCGGTGGCTGCAGAGTGCTCATCTATGAAAGGGCCGCAGATTCGACATTCAGGACTGGGTCCTGGTGACCACGGATGCCAGCCTGAGTGGCTGGGGAGCAGTCACACAAGGAAAAAATGTCCAGGGAGTGTGATCAAGTCTGGAGACTTCTCTCCACATAAATATACTGGAGCTAAGGGCAATTTACAAGGCTCTAAGCTTAGCAAGACCTCTGCTTCAAGGTCAGCCAGTATTGATCCAGTGGGACAACATCACGGCAGTCGCCCACGTAAACAGACAGGGCGGCACATGAAGCAGGAGGGAAATGGCAGAAACTGCAAGGATTCTTCGCTGGGCGAAAAATCATGTGATAACACTCTCAGCAGTGTTAATTCCGGGAGTGGAAAACTGGGAAGCAAACTTCCTCAGCAGGCATAACCTCCACCCGGGAGAGTGGGGACTTCAGCGGGAAGTCTTCCACATGATTGTAAACCGTTGGGAAAAACCAAAGGTGGACATGATGGCGTCCCGCCTGAACAAAAAACTAGACAAATATTGCGCCAGGTCAAGGGACCCTCAGGCAATAGCGGTGGACGCTCTGGTAACACTGTGGGTGTACCAGTCAGGGTATGTGTTCCCTCCTATGCATCTCATACCAAAAGTACTGAGAATCATAAGAAGGAGATGAGTAAGAACGATACTCGTGGTTCCGGATGGGTCAAGAAGGACTTGGTACCCGGAACTTCAAGAGATGCTCACGGAAGAACCGTGGCCTCTACCTTTAAGAAAGGACCTGCTCCAGCAGGGGCCTTGTCTGTTCCAAGACTTACTGCGGCTGCGTTTGACGGCATGGCAGTTGAACGCCGGATCCTGAAAGGGCATTCCAGATGAAGTCATCCCTACCCTGGTCGAAGCCAGGAAGGATGTAACCGCAAAACATTTTCACCGCATTTGGCGAAAATATGTTGCGTGGTGTGAGGCCAAGAAGGTCCCTACAGAGGAATTCCAACTGGGTCGTTTCCTACATTTCCGGAAAACAGGACTGTCTATGGGCCTAAAATTAGGGTCCATTAAGGTTCAAATTTCGACCCTGTCAAATTTCTTCCAGAAAGAACTGGCTTCAGTGCCTGAAGTTCAGACGTTTGTAAAAGGGGTACTGCATATACAGCCTCCTTTTGTGCCCCCAGTGGCACCTTGGGATCTCAATGTTGTTTTGAGTTTCCTAAAGTCACATTGGTGATCCACTCACCACTGTGGAATTAAAATATTTCACATGGAAGGTGAAGATTCTATTAGCCCTGGCTTCAGCCAGGCGTGTGTCAGAATGGGCGGCTTTATCATATAAAAGCCCTTACTTAATTTTTCATTCTGACAGGGCAGAATTGAGGACTCGTCCTCAATTTCTCCTTAAGGTGTTTTCTGTTTTTCGCATGAACCAACCTATTGTGGTACCTGCGGCTACTAGGGACTTGGAGGACTCCAAGTTACTTGACGTTGTCAGGGCCCTGAAAATATATGTTTCCAGGACGACTGGAGTCAGAAAATCTGACTCGCTGTTTAGCCTGTATGCACCCAACAAGATGGGTGTTCCTGCTTCTAAGCAGACGATTGCTCGCTGGATTTGTAGTACAATTCAGCTTGCACATTCTGTGGCAGGCTTGCCACAGCCAAAATCAGTAAAAGCCCATTCCACAAGGAAGTGGGCTCATCTTGGGCGGCTGCCCGAGGGGTCTCGGCTTTACAACTTTGCCGAGCTGCTACTTGGTCAGGGGCACACCCTGACTGAGGAGGACCTGGAGTTCTCTCATTCGGTGCTGCAGAGTCATCCGCACTCTCCCGCCCGTTTGGGAGCTTTGGTATAATTCCCATGGTCCTGACGGAGTCCCCAGCATCCACTTAGGACGTTAGAGAAAATAAGAATTTACTTACCGATAATTCTATTTCTCGTAGTCCGTAGTGGATGCTGGGCGCCCATCCCAAGTGCGGATTGTCTGCAATACTTGTACATAGTTATTGTTACAAATATCGGGTTATTCTTGTTGTGAGCCATCTTTTCAGAGGCTCCTTCGTTGTTATCATACTGTTAACTGGGTTCAGATCACAGGTTGTACGGTGTGATTGGTGTGGCTGGTATGAGTCTTACCCGGGATTCAATATCCTTCCTTATTATGCACGCTCGTCCGGGCACAGTATCCTAACTGAGGCTTGGAGGAGGGTCATAGGGGGAGGAGCCAGTGCACACCACCTGATCCTAAAGCTTTTATTATTGTGCCCTGTCTCCTGCGGAGCCGCTAAACCCCATGGTCCTGACGGAGTCCCCAGCATCCACTACGGACTACGAGAAATAGAATTATCGGTAAGTAAATTCTTATTTTGCACAGTATATATATAGTAGGAGGACAGTGCATAATTTTGCTGACCACCAGTATATAATATATAGCAGTACGGTACAGTAGGCCACTGCTTTACCTACCTCTGTGTCGTCAAGTATACTATCCATCCATACCTGTGGTGCATTTCAGTTGTGCGCAGTATATATAGTAGTAGGCCATTGCTATTGATATATTACTGCCATATAATTCCACACATTAAAAAATGGAGAACAAAAATGTGGATGGTAAAATAGGGAAAGATCAAGATCCACTTCCACCTCGTGCTGAAGCTGCTGCCACTAGTCATGACTGAGACGATGAAATGCCATCAACGTCGTCTGCCAAGGCTGATGCCCAATGTCATAGTAGAGAGCATGTAAAATCCCAAAAAATAAAGCTCAGTATAATGACCCAAAAATCTAAATCAAAATCGTCTGAGGAGAAGCGTAAACTTGCCAATGTGCCATTTACGACACGGAGTGGCAAGGAACGGCTGAGGGCCTGGCCTTTGTTCATGGCTAGTTGTTCAGCTTCACATGAGGATGGAAGCACTCATCCTCCTGCTAGAAAACTTAAAAGAGTTAAGATGGCAAAAGCACAGCAAAGAACTGTGCGTTCTTCTAAATCACAAATCCCCAAGGAGAGTCCAATTGTGTCGGTTGCGATGCTTGACCTTCCCAACACTGGACGGGAAGAGGTGGCACCTTCCACCATTTGTACACCCCCTGCAAGTGCTGGAAGGAGCACCCGCAGTCCAGTTCCTGATAGTCAAATTGAAGATGTCACTGTTGAAGTACACCAGAATGAGGATATAGGTGTTGCTGGCGCTGGGGAGGAAATTGACAAGGAGGATTCTGATGGTGAGGTGGTTTGTTTAAGTCAGGCACCCGGGGAGACACTTGTTGTCCGTGGGACAAATATGGCCATTGACATGCCTGGTCAAAATACAAAAAAAATCACCTCTTCGGTGTGGAATTATTTCAACAGAAATGCGGACAACTGGTGTCAAGCCGTATGTGGCCTTTGTCAAGCTGTAATAAGTAGGGGTAAGGACGTTAACCACCTAGGAACATCCTCCCTTATACGTCACCTGGAGCGCATTCATCAGAAGTCAGTGACAAGTTCAAAAACTTTGGGTGACAGCGGAAGCAGTCCACTGACAACTAAATCCCTTCCTCTTGTAACCAAGCTCCTGCAAACCACACCACCAACTCCCTCAGTGTCAATTTCCTCCTTACACAGGAAAGCCAATAGTCCTGCAGGCCATGTCACTGTCAAGTCTGACGAGTCCTCTCCTGCCTGGGATTCCTCAGATGCATCCTTGAGTGTAATGCCTACTGCTGCTGGCGCTGCTGTTGTTGCTGCTGGGAGTCGATCGTCATCCCAGAGGGGAAGTCGGAAAACCACTTGTACTACTTCCAGTAAGCAATTGACTGTCCAACAGTCCTTTGCGAGGAAGATGAAATATAACAGCAGTCATCCTGGTGCAAAGCGGATAACTCAGGCATTGGCAGCCTGGGTGGTGAGAAACGTGTTTCCGGTATCCACTGTTAATTCACAGGGAACTAGAGAATTGATTGAGGTGCTATGTCCCCGGTCCCAAATACCATCTAGGTTCCATTTCTCTAGGCAGGCGATAACGAAAATGTACTTCATCTAATGGGGATAATTCCGCAACAGGTTATAATTACAGACATTGACCAATAATGGATCTTAGTCCGTAACCGACTTTAACATGATAATGTACACAGAGTGTACTTGACCAATTCCACGTCGGTGGTGCTCCCAGGGTCAGTAGGTTTAAGCAACAAAAAAAGAGAGGAGAAAGACTCTATGTTGGGGCACTCTTTATCAACAAATAGACACTAAAACTTAACTTTTAATAGATATATTAAAATATAGTGACTCAAATATGAAACATCGTGACCACAAATATTAATGCATATAAATAATGCTTCTATTATAAGAATATATAAGTGAGGCACCTGGGTGAAAATTATTTAAGGTTTATGCGTTTACTGGGAAGAACCTGTATATAACATCAGACAGGTTATATTTAATCCCAGAGGAATAATGACTCAGTATGTCATCTCCATGTTAAAGATGCTCAAAAAGAAAATGTGATATATCAGAATAAAATGTTGCCTATATCGGGCCTTAGACATCTACTGCTCTATGTTTAGGTGGTGGTGTTATCAAAAGGCTTTTGCTTCAAAGAATATTGTATTGTTAGGCTTTTTGCTTCAGGCAAAAATCTGAAAATACGAGATTGCTGGTTTGGTAAGGAAATATGCTATAGATGAAAATTGAACATATTCAGCAGTCCTGCGATGTAAGAAAAAGAAGGTGTATGAATTCAATAGAAAAAAGATAGAAAAAGGAAATTGGTAAAGTATAAGGATGGGTGTCTTACTTCTGCTGTTCAGCTGGATTGGTTACTGCACCTGGTGTTCACTGCTGGTCCCCCAAACAGTTACTGACCAGGCCTGCCACAGATTAGCTTCCAAGATCGGACGAGATCGGGCATATCCCGTGGAGTATGGCCGTAATCTGCTGAATGAGAGAGTATCACTACCAAGGAGCTTCTGCTGTCCAGATTAGTGGATGAGAGAGCATTTAGAAAATACGTGAGATATAAAAATCTATATGGATAGAGATATAGATATAGACTGTATGTCAAAAAACATAAAGGTGTCTGGCTGCTGGAAAAAGGCTTCAATCTCTATGGTGTGGCCCAACGTTTGTGGCCCACGCTACTCTATTTCTGATAATGAGAAAAGTAGCCAGAAAAAGGAATCTTATAAATTGGTGCTATCCAGAAATTGAGACAATGTTAGTTTTCCCATTACAGGATAAAAAATGGCATACAACTCAAATCTCACTGTTAAGTTTATACCAATTTGATATCACACTGCTTTCAAGACAATTTTTTGCGTGCTTAAGGAAGCATTTTTTAGCTGATAAAGTTAGTGCATATACCTCCGTAGAAAAAAGAGGCAGAAAGAGATTTTGACTTAAAGTCCAAAAAGCTGTCATCACACTGTTATTGCATATTTGCACAAAATAGAGCATGTGGTTATGGAGGTAGCAAATCAATTAAATAAATATATACAAATATTGTAGCCCAAATGGGCGCTTACTGACCCGATACCGAAAATGTACACAGACGTCAGAAAAAGAGTCACCAGTGTCCTAAAAAATGCAGTTGTACCCAATGTCCACTTAACCACGGACATGTGGACAAGTGGAGCAGGGCAGACTCAGGACTATATGACTGTGACAGCCCACTGGGTAGATGTATTGCCTCCCACAGCAAGAACAGCAGCGGCGGCACCAGTAGCAGCATCTCGCAAACGCCAACTCGTTCCTAGGCAGGCTACGCTTTGTATCACCGCTTTCCATAAGAGGCACACAGCTGACAACCTCTTATGGAAACTGAGGAACATCATCGCAGAATGGCTTACCCCAATTGGACTCTCCTGGGGATTTGTGACATCGGACAACGCCACCAATATTGTGCATGCATTACATGTGGGCAAATTCCAGCACGTCCCATGTTTTGCACATACATTGAATTTGGTGGTGCAGAATTATTTAAAAAACGACAGGGGCATGCAAGAGATGCTGTCGGTGGCCCGAAGAATTGCGGGCCACTTTCGGCATTCAGCCATCGCGTACCGAAGACTGGAGCACCAGCAAACACTCCTGAACCTGCCCTGCCATCATCTGAAGCAAGAGATGGTAACGAGGTGGAATTCAACCCTCTATATGCTTCAGAGGATGGAGGAGAGGCAAAAGGCCATTCAAGCCTATACAGCTACCTACGATATAGGCAAAGGAGGGGGAATGCACCTGACTCAAGCGCAGTGGAGAATGATTTCAACGTTGTGCAAGGTTCTGCAACCCTTTGAACTTGCCACACGTGAAGTCAGTTCAGACACTGCCAGCCTGAGTCAGGTCATTCCCCTCATCAGGCTTTTGCAGAAGAAGCTGGAGACATTGAAGGAGGAGCTAAAACAGAGCGATTCCGCTAGGCATGTGGGACTTGTGGATGGAGCCCTTAATTCGCTTAACCAGGATTCACGGGTGGTCAATCTGTTGAAATCAGAGCACTACATTTTGGCCACCGTGCTCGATCCTAGATTTAAAACCTATGTTGTATCTCTCTTTCCGGCAGACACAAGTCTGCAGAGGTTCAAAGACCTGCTGGTGAGAAAATTGTCAAGTCAAGCGGAACGTGACCCGTCATCAGCTCCTCCTTCACATTCTCCCGCAACTGGGGCTGCGAGGAAAAGGCTAAGAATTCCGAGCCCACCCACTGGCAGTGATGCAGGGCAGTCTGGAGCGAGTGCTGACATCTGGTCTGGACTGAAGGACCTGCCAACGATTACTGACATGTCGTCTACTGTCACTGCATATGATTCTGTCACCATTGAAAGAATGGTGGAGGATTATATAAGTGACCGCATCCAAGTAGGCACGTCAGACAGTCCGTTCGTATACTGGCAGGAAAAAGAGGCAATTTGGAGGCCCTTGCAGAAACTGGCTTTATTTTACCTAAGTTGCCCCCCCTCCGGTGTGTACTCCGAAAGAGTGTTTAGTGCAGCCGCTCACCTTGTCAGCAATCGGCGTACGAGGTTACTTCCAGAAAATGTGGAGAAGATGATGTTCAACAAAATTAATTATAATCAATTCCTCCGTGGAGACATTCACCAGCAATTGCCTCCAGAAAGTACACAGGGACCTGAGATGGTGGATTCCAGCGGAGATGAATTAATAATCTGTGAGGAGGGGGATGTACACAGTGAAAGGGGTGAGGAATCGGAGGAAGAGGAGGAGGTGGACATTTTGCCTCTGTAGAGCCAGTTTGTGCAAGGAGAGATTGATTGCTTCTTTTTTGGTGGGGGCCCAAACCAACCAGTCATTTCAGTCACAGTCATGTGGCAGACCCTGTCGCTGAAATGATGGGTTTGTTAAAGTGTGCATGTCCTGTTTATACAACATAACGGGGGGTGGGAGGGCCCAAGGACAATTTCCATCTTGCACCTCTTTTTTCTTTCATTTTTATTTGCATCATGTGCTGTTTGGGTACAATTTTTTGAAGTGCCATCCTGTCTGACACTGCAGTGCCACTCCTAGATGGGCCAGGTGTTTGTGTTGGCCACTTGGGTCGCTTAGCTTAGTCACACAGCTACCTCATTGCGCCTCTTTTTTTCTTTGCATCATGTGCTGTTTGGGGACAATTTTTTTAATCTGCCATCCTGTCTGACACTGCAGTGCCACTCCTAGATGGGCCAGGTGTTTGTGTCGGCCACTTGGGTCGCTTAGCTTAGTCACACAGCTACCTCATTGCGCCTCTTTTTTTCTTTGCATCATGTGCTGTTTGGGGCCTTTTGTTTTGAAGTGCCATCCTGCCTGACACTGCGGTGCCACTCCTAGGTGAGCCAGGTGTTTGTGTCGGCCACTTGGGTCGCTTAGCTTAGTCACACAGCTGCCTCATTGCGCCTCTTTTTCTCTTTGCATCATGTGCTGTTTGGGGACTATTTTTTTGAAGTGCCATCCTGTTTGACACTGCAGTGCCACTCCTAGATGGGCCAGGTATTTGTGTCAGCCACTTGGGTTGCTTAGCTTAGTCACACAGCTACCTTATTGCGCCTCTTTTTTTCTTTGCATCATGTGCTGTTTGGGGACAATTTTTTTAATCTGCCATCCTTTCTGACACTGCAGTGCCACTCCTAGATGGGCCAGGTGTTTGTGTCGGCCACTTGGGTCGCTTAGCTTAGTCACACAGCTACCTCATTGCGCCTCTTTTTTCTTTGCATCATGTGCTGTTTGGGGACTATTTTTTTGAAGTGCCATCCTGTCTGACACTGCAGTGCCACTCCTAGATGGGCCAGGTGTTTGTGTCGGCCACTTGGGTCGCTTAGCTTAGTCACACAGCTACCTCATTGCGCCTCTTTTTTTCTTTGCATCATGTGCTGTTTGGGGCCTTTTGTTTTGAAGTGCCATCCTGTCTGACACTGCGGTGCCACTCCTAGGTGAGCCAGGTGTTTGTGTCGGCCACTTGGGTCGCTTAGCTTAGTCACACAGCTACCTCATTGCGCCTCTTTTTTTCTTTGCATCATGTGCTGTTTGGGGACTATTTTTTTGAAGTGCCATCCTGTTTGACACTGCAGTGCCACTCCTAGATGGGCCAGGTATTTGTGTCAGCCACTTGGGTTGCTTAGCTTAGTCACACAGCTACCTTATTGCGCCTCTTTTTTTCTTTGCATCATGTGCTGTTTGGGGACAATTTTTTTAATCTGCCATCCTTTCTGACACTGCAGTGCCACTCCTAGATGGGCCAGGTGTTTGTGTCGGCCACTTGGGTCGCTTAGCTTAGTCACACAGCTACCTCATTGCGCCTCTTTTTTCTTTGCATCATGTGCTGTTTGGGGACTATTTTTTTGAAGTGCCATCCTGTCTGACACTGCAGTGCCACTCCTAGATGGGCCAGGTGTTTGTGTCGGCCACTTGGGTCGCTTAGCTTAGTCACACAGCTACCTCATTGCGCCTCTTTTTTTCTTTGCATCATGTGCTGTTTGGGGACTATTTTTTTGAAGCGCCATCCTGTCTGACACTGCAGTGCCACTCCTATATGGGCCAGATATTTGTGTCAGCCACTTGGGTTGCTTGGCTTAGTCACACAGCTACCTTATTGTGCCTCTTTTTTTCTTTGCATCATGTGCTGTTTGGGGACAATTTTTTTAATCTGCCATCCTGTCTGACACTACAGTGCCACTCCTAGATGGGCCAGGTGTTTGTGTCGGCCACTTGGGTCGCTTAGCTTAGTCACACAGCTACCTCATTGCGCCTCTTTTTTTCTTTGCATCATGTGCTGTTTGGGGACAATTTTTTTAATCTGCCATCCTGTCTGACACTGCTAGATGGGCCAGGTGTTTGTGTCGGCCACTTGGGTTTCTTAGCTTAGTCATCCAGCGACCTCGGTGCAAATTTTAGGACTAAAAATAATATTGTGAGGTGTGAGGTGTTCAGAATAGACTGGAAATGAGTGGAAATTATGGTTATTGAGGTTAATAATACTATGGGTTCAAAATTACCCCCAAATTCTATGATTTAAGCTGTCTTTGAGGTTTTTTTTGTAAAAAAACACCCGAATCCGACAAAAAGTTTTCAGGGAGGTTTTGCCAAAACGCGTCCGAATCCAAAACACAGCCGCGGAACCGAATCCAAAACCAAAACACAAAACCCGAAAAATTTCCGGTGCACATCACTACTTATTATACAGCAGCACTGGAGATATGGCAGCAGAGGACTCCACCACTGTGAATGGTCACTGGACTGACTGATGCACAGGACACTAGCACTGGTCTGATGCAGGACAACACAGATAATTATACAGCAGCACTGGGCATATGGCAGCAGATGACACCACCACTGTGAATGGTCACTGGACTGACTGATGCCCAGGACACTACCACTGGTCTGATGAAGGACAACACAGCAACACTGTAAGGGACTTATTATACAGCAGCACTGGACATATGGCAGCAAAGGACACCACCACTGTGACTGATGCAGCACAACACACCACCACTGAACTGATGCAGCACAACACAGCACCACTGGACAGCACTGGACATATGGCAGCAGAGGACACAAGCACTGTTACTGGACAGATTCAGCACAAGCCATGGACACTGAGGACACTGAGAGAACGGAGACATGTCCTCTCTGTACACTCTCCAATCCTGGAGTGAAAATGGCGGGGACTCTCGGCTCCTTATATGGAATCCAAATCCCACAAGAATCCGACAGCGGAATGATGACGTTTTGCCTCGTTCTGGTTTCCGAGTCAGGTGGGAAAATCCGAGCCGGGCTCAGAACCGAGTTCAGAGTGTGAAGTTTGGTATGGTTCGGTTCTCTGAGACCTGAACCCACTCATCTCTACATACAAGTATATGATGATAATAGTAAAGGATATAGAAGTATTTTTAGCAATTGACTAATGTTTTCAGGAGTTATATGGCCCCAGTAACTGACACCATGTTTAGATAGCAATAGTCATTGTAGCCTGTGGCTACATTTTACAAAATTTACCTTGCGAGGGATTCGTAGGATCTGCTGCTCCCCTCCTCCTGCTCCAAATTTAGCTCTGTGTAGTGGATGGAGAATGAGAAGCTCTGACGTTTTGTCCCAGGCAAGTAGACGGATTTAACTAGGGGTTGCAGTACGCACTGTAAAATCTGCCACCTGCAGGTGGACGTGCGGTGAGGTAAATTGCTAAGGTGGCACTATCTAGTACCAGAGCCAGATTTACACAATATATGAGCTCTAGGGTTCATGTGGACATTTTACACAGGTGCAGCAATATATACTACTGGAAATTTGGTGAGTTTTGATCAGAGATGTTCGGAAAAGGTAGGCAGGGGAGGCACTGTCTTATCTGTCACCATCTTTTTACTTCAGAGTTTTGACTATAAAAATTATTAGAATAATACAAAAACATATTTCTTATATATTATTTGCATTTTTCATATACTTTATATAGTCAGAACTTTGTCTTACAGTATATGTTAGTATGACAGGAAAGGCTCTGCCCTCCTGCTTCATCTCTCTGCACTTCACTGTCTCCCCATCACCTATCTCTCCTGTCACCCAGTGATTCTCACCATTTCCCTGTCACCTCTCTCTCCTGTCACCCACTGACTCTCTCTCTCTCCCTGTCATCCTCTTTTCACCCTCTGCTGGTCACTCTCTACCTCTCATTGTCACCTCCCCCCCCCCCCCCCAGTATTAAGCCTTAAAAGTGATTAAGTGGAGACGAATAAATAGTGATAAAGTACCAGCCAACCAGGTCCTACTGTACCTGTCATTTTTCAAACACATCCTGTGACATGTCAGTTAGGAGCTGATTGGCTGGTTCTTTATCCGTCTTCACATTATCACCTTTTTAGGCCTACTAAATTTGGGCCAATGACTATGATGCGGCAGTAGTAGAACGCAAAATTTAGAGTTTGCAGGAGGGTGCCGAACACCCTAGCACCGGCCCTGTATATATATCTATATATCTATCTATATATCTATCTATATATCTATATATATATATATATATATATATATATATATATCTATATCCATGCATATCGGTACTCAATAAATAAAGTCAAATACCTCGGTGATCCAGTCCTATCATGGGGTTACCATGAGACAATAGTTCCAAGAAGGGGGACAGCACTCACAGGATTTTTCAAAAATGTGTATTCAACGCAATCACAAATCTCCCAAGTTACATCAACGTTTCGGTGCAAGCTACACGGTCTTCAGGATGCAAACAAAATGAAATACAAAAAGTGAACATAAACCTAGTATTAACACTTCAAACTGTAATTCATCTGAATTCAGGGAATGTTAGTTCCAAAATATTGCAATAGTTTGTTAAGCTGTTTGAAGTGTTAATATTAGGTCAGTGCTGAATTTGTATGATTATTTTATTTAAATGGTGTGGTCACAAATACCACTGGCACCGCAGATGTATGAGTGCTGTGGGTTCTAGCCTATTGTTTATATAAAATGTTTGTGGTCGCACTTCTTCTTGCACCCCTATTGTCCATATGTAAATGAAATGTTAATAATTTCCCCATGTGTTTGTTAACTGATATGCTTGGTGTGGTTCCTGTCTCTTTAAAAAAGTGAGACAGGGCCTAAACCCATGATAGAAGCATACTGTGTATTTAAAATCCAAAAGATGCCTGAGAGCAATGCTCAGATTTTTGTAAGTCAGTGTAGGGACTGACCAAATGCGGATAGCCGTGAGGTGGCTGGTCAGCTTAACAAACTATTGCAATATTTTGGAACTAACATTCCCTGAATTCAGATGAATTACAGTTTGAAGTGTTAATATTAGGTGAATGCTGAATTTGTATGATTATATATATATATATATATATATATATATATTTATTTATTTATTTATTTACAGTGTCAGGAGAACAGGTAACATCTCTTGGGGTAGATGGCAGTTTGCAGCAGCTGAGAGATCACAAAAGTCTGTTGGTTCGAGGCAACTGGCCTCATACAGTTTTATTGTGCAAAAAATTTAAAACAAGATCAAAATAAATACCTTGCCATCTGGCACTAACTGTACACGGGATAATCCTAGCTCACTAAAAAAAATACAAGAAGATTTTACCAGACACAGCTCACTAGATTTCAAGAGCAGGTTTGTCTCAAAGAGACTCCAAAGTCTATCCTTTTTCCCAAGCAGTGTGAGAGAGCAATGATCAGGCTGACAGACTTTTTAACATACCCATACAGATGAAAGCCCTAATTAGCCTTTTGTTAAACTAATAGTCCAAAGACCAGATCTGGGCCTAATGGATGGAGAACCCGCCCCCTCTCTTCTCACATCCATCCCCAGGATCCTTATCCAGTTTTTCCCAAAGCTCTCAGTAGAACCAACACAATATTCCTGGGGTTTTAAAACACTTAGGTAAGAAACTTGGGGCAAATATACCTGCCTCCACCATTATTCCAGTGATCTTGTCACAACAGTACAGATAGCAAAAGGAAAATATGGAGTATTAGGTCCTTTTAATTGAAAACATTTTAGCTTGCAGCCTGTGTCACAGATTTTTAATTTCTGTGAGTCCGACACTGAAAATTCCATTGATATACATGTGAAACACTGAAAATTCGAATATTGTGCAAAAGTTCATTTATTTCAGTAATTCAACTTAAAAGGTGAAACTAATATATTATATAAACTCATTACATGCAAAGTGAGATATTTCAAGCCTTTATTTGTTATAATTTTGATGAATGTGGCTTACAGTTTAAGATAACCCCAAATCCAAAATCTCAGAAAATTAGAATATTACATAAAATCAATAAAAAAAAAAAATTAAATACAGAAATGTCGGCCCTCTGAAAAGTATAATCATGCAGAAGTACTCAGTACTTGGTTTGGAGCCTCTTTTGCATGAATTACTGCCTCAATTAGTGTGGCCAATCCCTGGATCGGGATTGGCGGGATCCTGGGATTTAGGCCAAAAATAGGCCTGGATTCTATCCCGGGAGTGGAAGGTCCAATCCCGGGGATTGTGAGATCAGCGTTGAGCATCCTCAGGACACTCAGATGCTGCCTGGCTCCCTCCTTCTGGCACAGCACAATCTCTGACTGTGAGGTTATGCTGCGCAATGAACTGCTGCTGAGGCCGCTGGTAAGGGGGCCGTCACCCGCCGTCTCCTTCCGGATGCCGAGCAGTCTCCGCGGCTGAAGGAAGATTCCATCCCACCCGCCCAAGCAGTTTGATGAGTTGATTTATGTGCAGGGTGGGTGGGGAGGGGAGGGGCAGTGTAGGGTAGGCAGACACACACACAGGAAGAAAGCCTGGGATTGGCCTCCCTAGCCTCAGTGCAATGTGACCTGGATTCTATCAGCCTGTGGCACAGCTGAGGTGATATGGAAGACCAGGATGCTTCAATAGTGGCTTTCAGCTCTTCTGCATTGTTCAGTCTCATGTCTCTGGATTGGCTGCCATACTGAGGAGACGTGTCCCACAGGAGCTCCTGAACACCGGAGCTTTCTGTACTGCCTGGGAGTCCTTTATACCCTCTGCACTGACACCAGACATAGTGCCCTACCTGCTGCAGGGGTCCGGAGCTGAGCTGGCGAGTCCGCAGAATCAGGAAGTGCATTTTTGCACTCCCGTGGATTGCGGGCCGCACGGCCCTTAGAGACCGGGAACCGGAGTTCTTGCCTGGCTGGCTGCAGGCTCCAGGAGCGGTGTGTGGAGGTGCTGGATAGCGCCACTGCGGATGAGGAGAGGCGGGAATGGCTGGAGCTCCTCTCTTAGCAGTGCCTTCCAGACGCACCTTCAGCAATCAGCCTGGTAAGGTACAGGGAGCTGTGGGGAAGTGGAGGAATGTTTGTGGGAAGCTGGCAGAAGTCTGCAGCGGCTATCTTTACTCCTCCCCCAGGATACAGACAGATCACATTACATACTGAGGGAGACTCTGTGGTGCTGCTTGCTCTGTGGAAGCGGGAGGCCTCTCATTTCACACCCCAGAGTCTGATGTGCTTCTAACCCAATTGGGAATGGTCCCTGAACTGCATTTATTACTTATATCACAAGGCCACAGCATTTCCTATCCAGCCTGTCAGCTCTATTCTGTGGGTTACTGGCAGGAATCCCAGCCTACATCACACTGTGCAGTGGATTTTGTTTCCTATTGAATACACTACACGTTAGTTTGTTTTTCTCTGGAATCTTATTTCACTGACAACTGCTATTTCCTATGTGCCTTGCTGCTTTGTGTTACTCTGGAAGGGCATCTAGTGGACAAGTAACGCTACAACACGTCTCACCTCTGTGATTTACCCAGTGTTTAATGAAGTGATGAAAATGCATTGATGTGAAAAATCTCTATCCCTACCTTGCCCATTTGCCTGTGTGATGATATTTTAAACAATTTCGGAGTGCAGTTTTGATCAAGTAACCAGAAGCCTTGTTTTTTTTCTTTATATTTATGAGTGATCACGTGCTATACTTTCGCCATTCCTCTTAAGAAACTTAAAGCTACTAAATCGGTTTCTCAGGTGACCTTCTTCAAGCCCTCCCCACAAGCTTCGAAGGTTAAAAATTATGGAGCTGCTACTTCTAAGAAAGAATTTACTTGCTGCACCATCTAAAAACAGCGCTCCTTCTCCTATCTTGAAGGACCCTTTATTGGAACCTATTGGGGATAATGACGCTCTCACAGTGAAAATGATGAAACTTCTACTGTCGCAATTTAAAGAGGACGTTGCAGTGGAATTTCGAGCTACTTTCCAATAATGCCAATAATCAATAGATGATCTAGGGGGTTGCACAGACCATCTGGAAACTAAAATGGGAGAGGTAGTTGGCTCGCATAATGAACTGATCACTATGAACGAGTCGTTACAAGTTGAGGTGGCGGCCCTCTGGGGTAAGATCGCAGAAATGGAGGACAGATCCAGACGTAATAACCTAAAATTATGCTGGGTTCCTGAGAATGTCTCGAACAGTGACTTGAATGACTTCGCAACGGATCTATTTAGGAAACGCTTGCCGTCTACTAGGCCCATTCAACTAGGAAGGTGGGCTCGTTCTGGGCAGCTGCCCAGGGGGTCTCGGCATTACAACTTTTCAGAGCAGCTACTTGGTCAGGGTCAAACACTTTTGCTAAATTTTATAAGTTTAATGAGAAAAGTGAGAACTGCAGTGCGCAATTAAGACCAGAGATGCAGCCCAAATGAGTGAAAACAAAGTGTACATCCAAAAACACTGAAATCAAACGGTATAAAGGGTGTTACACACACATGTGGCGCTCAAAGGACAAATTAGTTCACCATATTGATAAAAGTATTAGGACAATAATCACCCTAAATATTCCAAACAATAATGGTCCGATGTTTCTGTAGTGGACCTAGAGAGAAGTGACCTCCTCCACACAATAAGTATTGGTAGTAGGGCACAAAGACAAAAAGAGAAATATAGTGCAATAATCCTTTTTCAATTGGTTGATTTTTAATCAGCTGATGCACTTACAAACACACGAATATATGTCAGCATTTCATAGATGTTTCCACTGATGCAGGATGATAGCTCTCAGATGAGTTTTAGCATAAAGGATGCTTATATCTGTAAAACAGAATAAACTTGCCTCCACATAATATGTATAGGAGCGCAAGTTAAAATATATAGTGCAGTAGCCTTTGTAGAAGAACACACATTTAATACAAGATGCACTTACAAACATATAAAATTAAAAAGCAGGATAAAATCCAAAAGAAGGCACAGCAGCTCAGAAAACGGTACACAAACCCGCGGGTCCCAAAAGAAGATCTCTGGATCCGGATACAAGAGATCAGGAAGACCCTCAGAGTGGTTGTCGTAGAGCAGCAAGGTTCCCTTGTGGATATGAATATGTCCTTGCTGTTTCGTCAACTTTTTTTATTTTAATCCAGACACCACAATTGGTCATTCTGCTACGTGTCCTCTTGTATATCTACCATTTAGTCATACTGATCTCATATTTTTCTTTAGGCTCACAGAATAATGAACCTCGATACCCAAGAATATACCCCCTGGAAACAGAAGAGGATGGGACATTCCCTTTAAATTTGTATTCCGTCACACCACCACAGCCCCAAACTCCAAGGCCACCCAGCCCAGACTTATAGGAGCCAACAATTCAAGCAGGTCCTGCCTCTGACTTCGTCTCCTCCATGGCTTCATTCCATGACCAGCACTTGGCACTGTTAGACATAGAAACAAAGCACTTTTCACAGCTATGTCATTATTTGTGAAAAGTAACATGTCAGCCATGTTAACATCAGGGACGTGTGGTGAGGTAAATTTCTGAGGAGGCACTGGCTTGTACCAGAGCCAGATGTACACACAACATCTTAGGCAAAGGGTTCACGTGGGCATTATACACAGGTGCAGCAATATATACTCATGGAAATTTGGTGAGGTTTGATCAGAGATGTGCAGAAAATATAGACAGGTGAGGCACTGCATCACCTGCCACAGACTTTTTCTCTCCAGAGTTTTGCTCATGAAAATGATTAGAATTATACAAAGAGGATATTTCTAATATATTCTGTGCATTTTTCATATACTTTTATGCTCAAAATTCTGGAGGAAATGTTAGTATGACAGGAAAGGCTCTGCCTTACCCCACCGCACGTCACAGGTTAACACCAATTTGACAGAAAGTTTTGATGTAATGACCAGAATCTTAGAAGCAAACCACTCTCTTTTAGAGGCACTAACAAATTCAAATATGGCCTTTCAACAAGATTCCATTCGTTTATATGGCAGCCAAAACAATATTAGGGAGATGAATAAAAATGTGAAAACATCGGGAAAACAAACTGTCACCTCCCTGAGGCATCAAGTTCCACCAGTAGTAGTGCCAACCCCTCATCTACACCACTGTCACCCAGGCATGGGGCCTGTACTAGAGGTGAGGGTACTGGTCCTTGTTGCTCTTCATCCACCGCTAGCTATCCTCCTAAAAGCAGACATAGATAGAAATTTGTGTTAATATCATACCCAATTACATTATTATGTTTCAAATAAACTTCTCTAACATTAATTTATATGCTTTCACCAAACCAATTAAATAATTTCTTGTTTTGTTAATTCTAAAAAGGAATTTATACAAAATTGTTATGATGACCAAAAACATTGTTTGCTATGTTATACAAATGTTGATGCATTTAAGGCTATGTTGGCCTCATTATTGCAAAATGTAAACATATTTTTGATAATATTTGTATTTGACTTTTTTATGTTGAAAAAAAAAAGCATTATTGGTTGATTTTGTCAGCTGGACAATACCTGCAACATGTGTCATTGTTATTTGTATGGTTAGAAACAACCAAAGTTAAGTTTATTTATGTATGAGTTGATAATGTCGATTTATATATTAGAACGAAAAGCTATACCTTAAACATATTTTACCATGGAGCCGCTGCGGCCGCTATACTTAGTACACACGCTACGTACTTTGTACACTATTAGCGTACAGAGTCCCGTACAACGGACGGACTCTGTGTACAAACGCCGCGCTGACGGTACAAAGTACACAGAGCGCGTACATACCCAATGAATACACTTTAAACCTTATACAGCTATGCAATGCGATAATGAATACACTTTAAACCTTAGCAGGGAAAAAGGACACAACACCGGTTTGTAGTTAAACCACTGGGTTCCGACACCACAGCGTATTATTGCTGAAAGGGGGTTACAATATATACAATACAATATAACAGCATAATGGCTACAATCAATGGTACATACGTGAGTGGATTCGCCGCGCTACCCAGTCTGGTTCTCCGTCATCAGATTGATAACGTTGTGAGTCTTGTGTCTGACCAGGCCTGCTGCAGGCTCTCTTTATACAATTCTTCCAAAGTGCAACACAATAGAAAATGTAATCCCTTTGTCCATTGGACACAGGGATGCACATTTACAGTACAGGAGAGGTCATAGGTCGGTTTTAATAGGTGGGCGATGTCTGTTCCAACTGCTCTTGTGGGTGGTCTCCTTTGGATTCCCGCCGCATACATAATGTACAGTAAATACAGTTTAAACCTATATTCTGCTTCTGCACATAACTATCCACAGGAACATGCGATCTTCCGCAGACCAACACCGGAATGTTACCCTGAAAATACCCTACAGCTGGATACCAAACACCACCTTATAACCTTATTCTGTCCCCTCCTATCCTGTAAAGGTGAATCCCTTTGTTCTGTAACCATTTAAACTGTTGTAACTTTCTGATGTGGTGCAAGGGGACTATGTGTACATTGTGCACTATTTGGATTAAATATGTAATGTGTTATGATGGTTTTTTTGTACGCTCACAAACTCTACCATAAATACTCATACCACGCGCTAATGCGCATGTCCGCGGGAGCGACCATACGCTGATTGCGAATATGCGCACGCACGGCAGCGCAAGTACGCGCACGGAGGCCATCTGTGTGTGGTTTGTACGTGATGTGTGAACTGCAATATTTTTCGACTTTAACAGTCCACCCTTTGGCAGTCACCAATAACTGCCACTATCTAATCACTAAACAGAAAAATATCTATACAATATCTACAGAAGATGATGATCGGGGGAGAGTTGTAGGTGGGAAATGTATGACCTAGTGGGACAGTAAAAAGTATGTATGTATGAATCCATGTCTGAGGGGCATGTATCATCGTGCCGTAGATGTTCTAAATAAGCTTCGAGGCATTGCGAAGTATACATTAAATCCTTCTCATCCCGCTCTTTTCGGCTTCTTGTTCCAACAAATGGGGTGCACATTTAGTTGATGATACATGGAGGGGGAACATATGTGTGTTCTAGTATATGTGGATATCACCTGTCGACTATGTGTGCCATTAACTGAAGGTTGTAGAGATGAAGATAAGACACATATCTAAAATACATTTACATAAACATTTTGGGTAGGGCTGATGTCTCTTTTCCAGATGGGAGTATCTTGGCAGGGGGAAGACAAAAGAAAAATGGGTGAAAGAAAAAGGCCATGAAATTAATTTGCAATCCTTATCATAACACTGTCTCTATGGATGGGTCGTAAATTAAATCTGCTGCTATAACAGCGCCCTCGCTCCTTAGACTCATCAATTTTGTGCCGTGCTTGCGCCGCATCAGAATTCGAACACACCTAAATATCAAACCATTAATATTGACGACTCCCAGGATACAAAGGAGAAACTTCCCTACACTCATGATGACATTTTGAGCCCACTCTCCTAAACCTGAGAACCAATTGCATGGGTTCAACCATGATACCCAGCCGGTCAGTTCATTACTCACAGTCGCTAAGGTAAGGTTGAGTTTCCTCCTGAACTCCCACTTCAACTGCAAGATATCGTCCATCTTTTGATCGATGATCTCCGTGGGGTCGTCAGTGCTGTTTGTAATATACGTACAACACTTCAGACCATATTGCATTGCCAGAGTAACACAGTACCCACCTGTCACGGCTGTGACATAATTAAGGACTATCCTGTGCTGAATCAGTTCCTTCTTGTAGGCTTGTAACTCCCTTCCCGTATACCCGAAGGTGTCATCATACATCTCAGTGATATTATCTATAAAGTTCGCCAGCGCATGGATATACCTATAATTTATAGTTCCTCTGGCAGTACGGGTGACGTCTAATGCGAGAAGGAACTGAATCCCGGTGGATTTGTGGATCAAATCAGAGGCTGCGTGCTCTGTCCTATCTATGAGGTGTCTCTTGATGATGTGTTCATAATGAGTATGAGTATAAGGAGTCTGAGCACTGCGGTGAACGTCTTTCATCTTATCATGGGTTATGGTCATGACCTCTGGCAGTACTCTCCCAATATAACACAATCCCTCTGAGCTCGGGGCAAGCCACTTGTACGCTTTCCTCCCACATATGAAATAGGCATCATCTGGGAGAACATAGGGGACAAAATATAACATCACCATATTACAAACTTTCCAGGTAAAGAAACCAATCCCTAGTTCTCCCATCTGCTCAGTGCAAGTATCGGGCTGGATGATATGGGCACAATACCCTGACGATACTTTTCCAACCCACATGGTCTTGCTTCCACGGGTGTACCTATACCACAAATACCTTCCACTTTTGGATATTTGGCGTACAAGTTCAGAGTCTATGGGTATCCTATCAGCTCTGTGTGAAAAGGTCATTGTCTGGTTATTCCACGTCACTTCCCAATTTCCTGGTTTTCGGTAATTGGAAATGTTAAAGCACAATAAGGATCTGTCTACATGATACTGGCGGAGCTTCAAACTAGGGGGTCTAGAAATATTTAATTTCTTGTCCACCGGTATCCCACCCCGCAATTCGAGTACCTAAACTATTGCTAAAGGGTATGGTACTAATCCTGTCTTGCTCTGTCCTTGAGGTACCTGTGAGCACACCCAGCATTCTGTCTGGTTTAAGACCTTACCCACTAGTGAGTGGTAATCACTCAACGGATGATGGTCCATGTCGATATTAAGGTTGGTCTGACATCTCTGGATGCACCCATCCTCGACTATGTTCTCACAGTTCCTACAAATACAATTTTCCTCAGACAATAACCCTTCACAGTGCCTCCGAGCTCCCTGACTA